>NW_010549775.1:14763-45999 GCF_000687285.1 Phaethon lepturus
AACATTGTCCCTTATCAGAAAGGAGGCACATCTATCTGCGCTGAAATCCTGTACTTCCATTTGCACAAGCTAGATAATCATCTTGCAGTAACAGTTTCTCTTGCAGGACTCAAACACAGCAATTCAATCTCAGCGGGGTCTTCCTTGGTTCACAAACCAATCAGTAGCAATCAGTAGTTCTTTTTATAAGTCCTCACACTGTTGAAGCACCTCTGGTTTTATACAAAATTCAGGTAGCAGTTCTTTTATTAATGATAATTCCAGTTGAGACGATGGATACCTGGCTCACTTTTTTGTGAAAAAAGTATTTACGAGCAAAGAATGCTACCTGTTGTCAGAATACTAAACATATAAAACCTATGTGATACAGGATTATTCCCTTTAAATTATGTGAACACGTATTAATACACCAGTGTAGGAGAGAAGGTTTTTTTACTATTATTACCATAAATATATAATATCCTTTTCTCTACCTATATGTATTTAAATCTCCTACCTTTCAGTTCAGTAGACAAACAACTGTATTGTACTTCTCTAAATCAAGGTCTCAGCCAAAATTCCTATCTGTAAAGTGGAATAAAAATAAGGCCTTGATGAGGTCCCTTAATTTACGAGCAAGTTTAATTTAGCAATTCCCTGACTGGATTAGTAAATGCCTAAAAAACAATTGGACAATTATATTGCTATGAAAATTTGATAAACTCTTGAAAATGATACCATTGCTACTAAACACAAGCACAGAAGGAAACAAAATAATCAATTACTTAATTACCACATCTTAAATGAAAAAGCTGCATTGTTAGAACACTTCAATCTGAGGGACACAAACCAAGGCATCCAAATGTCAATTCAAAAAGCTCTTGAGATTTTTATATTTCTAAAAAAAAAAAAAAAAAAAATTTGCAATTTGAAAAATCTGAACCTTTAACAGATAAAAATCTGTATTAAGTTTCACCATAATAGATAAGGAAGATTAAGTCCTCAGAGTTACTCAGGTACAGGTAAGTAGTTACTCAGGTACAATTATTAATGTCTTGATTGTGTTGGTTATATAATCAACTACAATACAATAAAGTGGTAAGATAGTCAACATATCTATAAAAAACAAATTGTATCAAAGAAAGATAATGTTCTTTTATGACAGGATAACTAGCGAATAAGGAGGAAACAGCAAGTATGATACAGATTTCATGTAATAAGAGGTAGTCGTGCAACATTGTCATATGCAAACTAGTGAAATATGAAATAGATTTAATTGCTCTCTGGTAGGTATGAAACTGATAGAAAAGCCATCTGCAAACAGTGATTTCAAAAAAATCTTTTCTTATCGCATTTTGAGACTGTTTCAAACAGCCAAACCAGGAGTCTGTATGACTCTCACCTGTATTTAAAATGTTTGTTAATTTTAACTGTGAAACACTACACTGAGAAACTTGGTCGGTCACACCAATTTAGAAGGAGTCAGGAAGACTTCTGGATGACACAATTAGAATTCAAAACAATCTCATTATGCTTTGAAACAATGTTAATGAATCAACTAAAATTGTTGTAATAAAGGGAAATGCAGAGCAAGATATTCAGAAAGAGAAATCAAGTATCGACATGTAAAGTGAATAATGATTACTGTGGCTTGCAAAATAAAACTGTGTCATTCCAGGATTTATTAATAGGAATTTTTTAAGCACGATACTAATATAATTATTTTTCTGCTCTATCAGCTTTCCTGAGAACATATCTGGTGTTTTACATCCATTTTGATCGTGACCAATCAAGAAGGATAGTGACCAATTACAGAAACTCTAAGACAAAATTTTTGAGAGCAACTGGTTTTATCAAAGGTTAAGAAAGAATAATGTATAAAGAAATATTCAACAAATGTTTATTTTCTTAGGAAAAAAATACTGAAGAATTAATATAAGGGTCTTCAAACAATTAAATGATTGTAATGAGAACAGTGGTGAAGAAGTGTTATCCATTCTGCTATATAGAACGATAAGTAATTATCTTAAATTAAAGCTAAAAAGTTACAGATTATAAGATAGGAAATATGTTCTCACTGTAAAATTAATTATGCGATCATAAGGAACATGCACAATGGTAGAATCCTTACAATTCAGGTGTTGGAGTAAATGACACATGAGATCTTTTTGAGCCCTCCATTTTACCGATTCCTATGTTTTATCAAATTCTATATTAGAAGGGAAAATATTAGCTAGGAGGAATGGAGAGTGTTAATTACAATCATAAAAGAAACTCTTTGTTAGTTATAATACATTTAAAAACAACCCCCAACACTCAAAATTAATCATAGGCATTATCTTATTCTCCAATTTGAAATGGATTTTCTTGGAGAGAATATTTGATAATGTTTATTGTTCCTAGAACAATCTGAAATACAGATGATTATCCTGTTTCCCAGATGCACATTTTATACAATTACTGGGAGAGCCAGCTTCTTCCTACTCTTTCTCTGTCCTTCACAAATTCTTTCCTGCATAAAGATAGAGTGCTATCACTTTATCCATCTGGGAAAATGTGGTATATTCTTCCCCACTTTTCAATCAATCAGTTTCCAATCTGCTAGTCTGTTTGAAACTCCTAAGGCACAGGAAGGCACTATATTTTCATTTCCCATATGTGAAAGAGTGCTCTAGTTGCATGATTATGACATTAACTCCTTATTCATCTGTGTTTTAAAATAAATTAAATCTTTTATAGCATGTTGTGAAACTTTTAATCCTCCTCCTCTTTTTTTTTTTTTTTTTTACTTCCCATTATACTCTAAGAAAACCTGCTTACAGAATTTAGGAAGAAAAATTTTTGGATATTAAGAAAGTATCTAGAGAGGCTTATGCTGGAGTAAGAGGAAATTGACTGGTTTCACATGTTCCATACATGGATATTCACCTCAGAAAACAGGCACAGAAATGGACTATACCTGTTCCAAATGACTAAGCCATAAAGGTATCCAAAAGTATGCCTGAAGGCCATACAACTTTATACACCTCCTTCACTCCACACACCATGCTCCCTGATACACAGCTTTATTTTAAAAAATTTGTGGCTTTCAGAATGTTGTAGGATGAGCATCATCTGCTGACGCAGTGTCAGTGATGCCACTCTGCATCCAGCCCCCATGGTTGTCCCACATGGGGGGCATGACACAAGGTCATACCTGTGGATTCAGGTCTCTTTTGAAAGAAGAATCTCTTCAGAAGATTTCTCATTCAGAGGATAAACACATTAGAATCATAGGGAGATTAATGTAATATTTAAATTTCTGAAAAGGTTCTCAACATATTCTTATACTAGACTTAAGTGATAATGGAAGCTTTCTCCCTTTCATACAACTTTCAACAGAGCCAGAAGGTAAATGAAAACTATTTCCCATCACTTTATTTCTGATATCTTAATTTTTATTACAAGTAAATGAAAATCATCAACTCCTCAATTATGATGTTTTTCTACCATGATACCAAGTTTAACATAAGAGATTTAGGCTTTATGTAAGTACTGGGAAAAGGTTTATTCAAATGCCAATGGTAAATTTTGCAATATGCTGTATGCATATGCTGTATTGTGTTTCAGCTATGAAAAAGTCCAAGCCGTCTGTTAGATTTTGCCTTATGAATGCCTAAATTTATATATTATTGTATATTATATTTCAATATAATATTAAATTGAATCAATATGATATTTCAATATAATAATGAAAATACATATTGTAACATAGAAAGATTCATTTCCCCAGAAATAGTTATCAGAAATTTTGAGGCCACACAGAATTATGCTTATAAAAGGTTCCTTCTCTTTTGCCATTTATTTATTTTTATAAACAAAATAAAAAGGACTTTTATATACTTTTTTATACACTTTGAAACCTATATTGTTTTAACCAGAGGCTAAAGTAGTTTATCCTCAGAACTGGACTCCATGTAGTTTTAATTTCGTTAGTGCATGAAGACAGATTCAATATTACTGGAGAAGTATGATTCTTTATAAGCTGATGCAGATATGATATAATAACACCAGGTTTTTAACCTCTTCTTCCATTTAATCAGACATACTTTTCTGAAAATGCAAGCTACTGGAAATTTCTCATTGAAAGAAAGCAAAAAAAGTTCCATAGAACTGTTTCCTTGCCCTCACACTTCATTAATTTTAGTGATTTTAGTTAGTATATATTCTGAGGAAGTTTAAAAGCCTTTAATATTTCATGACATGGAAATTAGTTTTGTTATATATAAAAAAGTTAAATATTTCAAGTAAAAACATATTTTATTTTTGTTTTCACTGAATTGTCTTTGTCCATCAAGTAGTTCAACTGAAATAAACCAGAAAGTAAACAAAAAAGCTGAAAGTAGTAAATAACTTGTTCTATATATCAGAACTCAAGTGACATCAGTCCACTGTAGCTTAAAGTTTTGACCACAGTTGTAAATGTGATCTTGTAAATGTCAGTCTGGTGCAGCATGATAACTGGACATTGCAATAAGTTTGGAACTGAAGATTTGCTTCCGTTCTTCTATTAACAGGCCCTTAAGCGCACCTCAAGCACACCTCTTATCTTTTCTAACAATCAAACTATCAATAAAAATTATGACATAGTTTGATCTCCTAAATGATGTACTGTGCCACAAAAAACACAAAGGAAGTATGTCTGTATTCATTGAAGATATAGTGCCAAAGAAGCTATAGTTCCAAAACTGTTTCTGTATTCAAGGTAACTGAATTTTATGTAACAAACGATTACTGTTTATTAAACCTGTCATGCAATACTATCTCCTTAACTAATGCAGAGACATCAGCATGTCTCCTCTGACCACTCTTTCTGCCAACTTTCTTTTTAAAGATAACAAAAACCTTCGGTTCGCCTTCATGTTCATTTTTCAGCAAAACTAATCCAGTTCCAGATATGCTATTCTGTTAAATGTAATTTTTTGGTTATCAGACTCAATACTCAGCATGTCACTGACAGCATCAGCCATCATAGTGTAATTTACTGCATCCAGAATTGCACAGTAAGTTTGTATTCATCAATAGAGAAAAAAAGACATACTGAACCAGCCAAATCAAATACAGATGGTTGGCTAACCATACAATTAAAAGTCATAAGCATGGCAGACTTCGGTGTTTACCCTTCACTTCCATCCATTCTTTGAATTTAAGGATGAATATTAACTAAATAGTTGATAAAAGGTGTCTGATCTGAAAACAGTTATACTAGCACATCAATATGTTCCTTCCAGGCTAATTCAATATGGTGTATTACAATAATGTAATGTCAGGCATTAGGCATTTTGCAACAGAATTTATTCTGAGTACATTCTGTGACTGTACATAGACAACATATGATCCAAATATTTGGCAGGTGGAAGTCAATCTTGTGAATTATTCATGAATGGCTTAAATCCATGAACCATTTATTATTTGCTTGGTACAACTCTATTTAAGTAGAAATTGTAATATTTTTTTTCCTGAGGAAGGCATCAAATGAAATTTTGTGACTAAAAGTAGCAGCTTGGTTGCCCGGCTGGTGTTGTTGTGTGTGTAAGCTTTGTATCTATAATAAGAAATATTCAATCACAGCCTCATTTTTTTAAGATAATTTCTTTTATTTTTCCTTTCATGGGCTATGAGGCTTCTTTACCTCTAAAACTATCACATTCGTGTTACAGGTTTTTGTTCTTTAGTCTGTGAAATTTTATAGAGCAATAGCACTGACAAAGAAAAAGAAATACATGGATGAGATTTTGTATGTGCTTTTTTTAATGTTTATATCTTAAACAGCTTAAAATTGGGCACTAGACTAACCTGAGACAGATGAGTGACACATGTAACAAAGATATTAAAGAGGTGTATTATCTCCAAGTTCCAAAATTTCTCATATAAACAGTACTTTTACATGTCATATTTACAATTATAATTATGAGCATTTCAATTTAGAATCTAGTGATTTTCTTATTGGAAATCCAACTTGTATGTGTGATGCCTCTGTGGAACTCTTTCTACTTCATTGACAACAAATCAGTGTTGACATTACCATTGTCCCCAGTGATGCAAAGTTATTAAAAATGTCAGTAAAGCCCTCACTCTCTTACACTATAACCAATGGCCTCAGTTTAGAAAACTTAAGTGTGTATATAATTTTATGTCTATATATTGTAGTCATAGTAGTTAAAGTCAATGACATGTCTCTTGATGAGTTCAAAGGGTATCCAAGAGACTCCATATGCATTTCAAATAGCTTAATCCTATTACTCAGATGACTTAAAGCAGGGAGAAATTTCTGTGGTCCTCAGAAACCATTTTTTAGAGTGCATAATATTATGGTATTTATATATTTGGGACATGGTTTAGTGGCCATGGTGGTGTTGGGTTGATGGTTGGACTTGATGATCTTAAAGGTCTTTTCCAACCTTAATGATTCTGTGATTCTGTATTAGTCTTGCAAAACACAGCTTAACTCTCATCACAAAACTGAAGATGTAGAAGATAAAGTGGACTTGAGAGTTTCCCAGAAGAAACAAAATCCTCAAATCTATCAGATATCAAAAAATAGGAACAAAAAATGTCTCAGTCTGTATGCCAAGATCCTTTTTATCACCAAATGGGAGAACTTGTTTGGTTAAGGGCTTTACTTTTAAGGACTGTTTTAAAGGATCAGACCCAAATGAACTGAAATAAAAATTCTAGTTTCAATTAAGGTGAGATTTCAGAGAGTATTGTGGGGAAAAAAAAATGAGTACAGTTTTCCTTTGTGCTTTTTGGTTACCTTCTAATTTGAGAATATTAAAAGAACTCTGCAGTGTATTCTAATTATTTATTGGAATAAAATTTATTCTAATGTCCATGTTTAATTATGAAGAGCAATACATTATAAAAATAGTCTACAATTAGTAAAAAGAAGAATTAGTATTCAACTGAGAAGCTGCCAGCTTTGCAGTCTGAGGACAAAAGTACTTTCTACCATCAGAAATAAGTTTTTTGATTGAAAAAAAAAAAGAATAAGGCAGTTTCTGCTTTCAGAAATATCCTAAAACCTTTTGAAAACAAATTTTTAAGGAGCTATAGTCTCATTCAGATTTATTTGGAAAGTTCCTAAATGGATAAGAACACCAGTTTGGTCAAATATTTAAGTAATAAAATAGTGAAAAGGTTTCTAATTTTGATCTAGTTTTGATCTTACCAAGGCAGGATTACCTAGGGCAGGTTGCACAGGAATGCATTCAGTTGGGGTTTGAAGGTGTCCAGAGAAGGAGACTCCACAACCTCTCTGGGCAGCCTGTTCCAGTCAAATATTTAAGTAGTAAAATAGCGAAAAGGTTTCTAATTTTGTCTTCATTTCAACATTTAAAAAAAATTATCTGAAACTCTAAACACACAAACATTAGCATTCATGTTGAAATTTATAATACCTGCAATGTTATATCAGTGGGACATTATTAAACCTTAGCTAGATAGGTGTAAAACTGACGAAAAAATGTACTGACAGCTGAAATTTAAAAGTAGAATCATAAAAGTTATTTCTCAGACACCCTTCCCAAGCAAAATTCTGTCCATTTTTTCTCATTGTTCTAAGGAAGAGACTTTTCTGCTAATGTATGTGAATTTACTTATATGAGGAGCAGCTGAAGGAACTGGGGTTGTTTAGTCTGGAGAAGAGGAGGCTGAGGGGAGACCTTATTGCTCTCTACAACTGCCTGAAAGGGGCTTGGGGTGATGAGGGTGTTGGCCTCTTCTCCCAAGTAACCAGCGATAGGACAAGAGGAAATGGCCTCAAGTTGCACCAGAGGAGGTTTAGATTGGATATTAGGAAAAATTTCTTCACCGAGAGAGTGGTCAGGCATTGGAACAGGCTGCCCAGGGAGGTGGGGGAGTCGCCATCTCTGGAAGTATTTAAAAAACGTGTGAATGTGGCACTTCAGGACATGGTTTAGGGGACATGGTGGCGCTAGATTAATGGTTGGACTTGATGATCTTGAAGGTCCTTTCCAACCTAGTGATTCTGTGATTCTGTGAAACACTTATCATGCAGATGCAATAGGTGAGACTGTCCATGAAGGAAGGTAAATTTCTTATCCTTCCCCATTTCAGTTTATAAGTTATTTTTTAGCTATGCAAAAACTCACTCAGTGAGACAAAAAAATTATATATGCAGACCTTTTCTACATTATTATTTTATTCAGAATAATGTGGTTTTTTAGTGAATCCTCCAATAGTTCCTACTTAGAGTATGTTTGCTCACATTGCTGAGTGTGTTTTGTGCAGGCAAGCTTGATATCTTTATGAGGAAAAAACCTGGAAGTGCAATATCAGATACAAACAAAATACTTTAGAAACTATGACAGTTCGTGAGGGTCCAAAACAGACTAGTCTATCAATCAGTATCAAAGTCTATGTTACAGTGAAAACAATTGGTTCAAGAAACCGTACTAAATCTAGTTTAATCTAATCAACATCTATTTCAATCCACTCCTGTTGTGCCAAATATTTATAACACAGTAATAACAAGATTCTTCCACCTGCTGAAACATGCAGGCATGAATGGCATTGTAGATAAGTGGTTTTCCACTACTAGTTTGAAAAGCTTCATCCAAATCACTACTACAGAGTTAAGAGGAGGAGAGTGCACTAAGGTAGAAAAAAGAGCCAGAGGAATACCAGCTCATGGAATATTGCTACCTATATCTTCATCAATTTGCAAGAAATGTATATAGGAATGGCCAAAATTAAGTTGTTCTTTCTTGTACATACTTTCTTCGAAATAAAAGTGTGATTCTGAGCTATTTGCTAAATATAAAAATGCACTGAATCTGTGAGCTCATTTTCACGGAATCACAGAATGGTAGGCATTGGAAGGGACCTCTGAAGATCATCTGGTCCAACCCCCCTGCCAAGGCAGGATCACCTAGGGCAGATTGCACAGGAATGCATCCAGTCGAGTTTTGAAGGTGTCCAGAGAAGGAGACTCCACAACCTCTCTGGGCAGCCCTTTCCAGTGCTCTGTCACCCTCACAGTAAAGAAGTTGTTCCTCATGTGGAGGTGGAACTTCCTGTGCTGCAGTTTGTGTCCATTGCCCCTTGTCCTATCGCTGGGCACTACTGAAAAGAGACTGGCTCCATCCTCCTGACAACCATCTTTCAGATATTTATAGACATTGTTAAGATCCCCTCTTAGCCTTCTCTTCTCCACACTAGACAGCCCCCGGTGTCTCAGCCTTTCCTCATACGAGAGATGTTGCAGTCCCTTAATCATCCTCATTGGACTCTCTCCAAAAGTTCCCTGTCTCTCTTGAATGGGGGAGCCCAGAACTGGACACAATACTCCAGATGAGGCCTCACCAGCACAAAGTAGAGAGGGAGGATAACCTCCCTCGACCTGCTAGTCACACTCTTCTTAATGCACCCCAGGATACCATTGGCCCTCGTGGCCACCAGGGCACATTGTTGTCCCATGGAGAACTTATTGCCTACCAGGACTCCAAGGTCCTTCTCCATGGAGCTGCTTGCCAGCAGGTCAGCCCCTAACCTGTAATGGTGCATGGGGTTGTTCCTCCCCAGGTGCAGAACTCTACACTTGTCTTTGTTAAATTTCATGAGGTTCCCCTCCGCCCAACTCTCTAGTCTGTCCAGATCCCATTGAATGGCAGCACAGCCTCCTGGTGTATCAGCCACTCCTCCCAGTTTTGTATCATCAGCAAACTTGCTGAGGGTACATTCCAACCCTTCATCTAGGTCATTGCTGAAGATATTGAACAAAACCGGACCCAGTACTGATCCCTGGGGAACACCACTAGATAGAGGCCTCCAACTGGACTCTGCGCTGCTGACCTCAACCCTTTGAGCTCTGTTGCTTAGCCAGTTCTCGATCCATCTCACCTTTTCACCCTTCTTCACATCCATTTTCACCAACATTTTCTAAGACCACTGTCAGCCTTCTTTAGAATATTTTTTCTTTTTTTTTCCTTTTTCTTGTTCTTTTTTTTTTTTTTCCCCTGCAGTGATTTGGAAAGCAACACTCAGTAGTCACTAAGCTGAAACATCTGTCTGCACTTCCAGTGTATTTGTTTCACAGCTTGAAGTTTAGACTGGAAATATTTCTTCCTTTTTGTGTCAATAACACAGCAAAAATTATACCTACCAATTGACATCTCTTTAACAAATAGATACACTCCTTTTTTCTACAGTAGTTGTTCTGGGAACTATTTTACTATTCTTGCCAAGGAAATAGGTCTTCTTATTTTATTTTTTTTTAGTATGGAGAAAATTTTCTATAGCTTGTTTTGAAAGATGACCACTTGTTTATCATTTTCTGTGCTTGCTATCCTTGAGCAAACCAGTAGTTTTGTAAGCCAACACAGATACGTTGTCTCTTTTGTCAGAAATTTAGACACCAAGAACAGTACAAATGGCCTTCAGAACTGGTATAGGTTGCCATAACTCAGTTAAAACACTGCATAGTTCTTATTATTTCACCAGCTGGGAAATGACTATGGCATATATCATAGCTACCTTCATTTTCAGGAAACTAGGAAAGTTCATAAGGAAAAATATGCTTTTAACACTTCTAACACAAAATATGAGGTAATACAGGTAAAGATTACAAATTAATAGTTGATGTATTCACTCATGTTAGCATGTGTTCATACATGCTTCCCAGGCTAGCATGTGTAGTTTTCAGAACTTCAGTGAGTATTTTCTGATTTCAAAAGGGGTTTCTGGTGAGAATCTGAAATCATGAACTCTACAAAATACATACTCTGTATAAACTCTACTAAAAGGTACATCAAACTGATACTTTCAAAAACATTGAAGTATTTATCCTACTTTAATCCTGTTAATTTTTCTGGAATACCCAAGGCCATGGGATGTCTGGCTGTAGCACTTCGGTGTGAATAAAATGAACTTTAATTTAATAATTCCAAATGCCTAACTGGGTCATCTAAAGCCCAGACATTTATTTCTCAGCCATTCAGCATAGGTTTTTCTGAACACCAGTCATGAAAAATAACTACTTCTAGAACTACTTTTACAAGATGTTAAATTTTCTTCTAGAATACATGTGTAGGATAGATCAGGTGAGTCATCCTTTAGAAGTGTCATTATCCTCTCATTGATCATTTGAGCAACAGAGGACAACTAGGCACATTGCAGGCATCTGAAATGGAGTATATCAATACCATTCTAAAAAATTGTAGTTTTCTTTTTCAAAAACTAGATATCGTTAAATACAACCCAGTCTTTAGTTTGAATAGAGAGGTAAAACGTGCTTATGACAAGACGAAAGTATTTTATTAAATGAATACATTCTTAAAAAACTGTTAAAAACATGTTAAAAACATGAGGAGAGTGATGAACATCAATGAAGAGTCTGAGCTAAGGTATTATTTCTGTTAGATTCTCTAAATAATATAAATATAAAGCACCAATGGATTTCAGTGTATGTACTTTCTTGTGTTAAGTATGTTACTTCTGGCATCTCCAGTTTAAAACTTACCTTCTACCTGCAACTACTTGGTCCATCTTTCAAATTAATTCTAATGCAATGAATAGCTTTGGGTTTTATTTTATTTTAACTTTTTTTTACATTGAAAGCATAAAATCCTTGCCTTTTCATAAACTAGTAAAAATAATTCTTTATAAGGACTTTTCATCGTGTGTGAGGCTGTTCTTTGTTTCTGATGAACACATTCTACACCCTGGTTGTCCCTTTGAATATTTTATAGAATATCTATATATATTATATGAATGAAAGTTTTTAAAGTTGAAACACTTTCATTTCAAGAAAAGTGTTTTTCCATGGCTTACAAATGTTAAATGTATCCTCTATTGACTTATTCTTTCTGAAGTTCTTTTCCAGGTAATAGGAAGCTGTGATTACCCAAGCCAAGATCTAAAGTGTATTATTTCTGACTGAACAGACACTATTTGGTTTTCAGGTTGCTTTTGACAATATCAAGACGTAGCATATGCGACCTTTGTGTTAACTTACTTCAAAGAATAGTAATTATTTATGTCAGAAAGGAGGAGACTGGAACCATTTAAAAATATTTATGTGTACTAAGTTTTTGTGGCATCCAAATTAGAAGCATAGGTAGCCTAGATTCCATGCAAGAAAATTAAAAAAGATCAGTCACCCTACAAGATCTTGAAAAACAGATGACAACTGTACATAGAGCCTACAGTTACTATGACCCCTGTTTAGATGCTTTAATAAAATGTGTAATATTGTGCATTTAATAAAGATATTAAATCAATCTAAACCTAAGCACAGGAGTCCAAGATTTAAGTTTCTGAAAATCCTTGTTTTATTTTGAAAAGGACAGGAATTACTAAACTGCATACCTGTACATTGAAGTATGTCTTCCTGAAAGCTGTGTCAACCAAATGTATAATGTTACTAGATGAAGAATTTCTATTGCTTATTAATGTTTCTTTCTCTACATATAATCATTTCCCTATTGTTTCAGATTTAAGAATGTTTTAGACTATGGACAGCATTGGAAGAACAATAAATAAATACAAACAGTGCCTAAGACTTATTTGCCTGAATATTTACAACCAATTCTGATTCAATTAAAAGATTTATATTTATACCAGCAACAGCTGAATTAGGCCATAATATGAAACAAAATTTCTAAATGGTATGGCTTTTTTACAGGAGTCTGACATTTCTGTCAACACTTTGAAGTTGTTTGACCAAAGGAAATTAATTCACCTGAATAAAGTCACTGAGTTTTGATCCTTTATGAACATATTTATGTGGAATATCCCTAATAGCAAGTAAATTAAATTAAATATAGTTATATGTGTTTATGAATGGATTTACATAAAAGTGCAAATCTATAAGCAGAGAAACAATTTCTTTTTAATAAAGCTATTAAATGAATTGCTATATCCTTTATAGAAACATTTTTGTTACTTTAATGCTGCAAAACCCACAAGAAAACCTTGCACTTTATGGAATGAGTAGTATTTTAAAGGATTTACTGGAATCATGACCTAGATTGAACTCACAAAAATTATGATGGAGAAAAACTTTTTGTTTTCTTATTTGTTTTTAATTGCAAAGTTATTCAATACTTATGAGATTTTTGTCTCAAAAGTCCAAATGAATAGCAGATCATTTCCATCAATATTAATGAAAGAGTGCTAATTAGAATAATCATACTTCTCCATATGAAAATAAAGAGTTCAAAAATACATGAAATATAAAATAAGTTTAGTAGCTATCCCAGGCTTGAGATAAATAAACCTGCATAAACCTAATATTGTACAAAAAACATATCCACAAGTTAAAAATAAAACAAACGAGAACAAATGAACAAACAAAAAAAGAGAGTTTCCAAGATGATTCAATTACATAAAGTAACCATGATTCTGGTGTCACAGGATTAGAATTGGAAAGGAAGGTAAGACTTCCTTATTGTGTATATGACGATTGACAGCAGAACCATTTATTTTCAGTAACCTGGGAAATTAAACACTTACCTGCAATCGACTCAGTAAATTGTTGTTGTTATTAAATTATTTTTCCTAAATATACCATAATGAATATTGACATCAGCAGTTTATGTTTGCCACCATTATCTAATCACCATGGGATGTATAGCCCTCCAACCTCCCATACAAATTTGGACATACGAAGACTTAAGTATAAATGTTGAATGAGCTAAAGTAAAAACCTTATCTGTAACATACATAAACATGTATATATCATACATGTGTGTTCATTTGCCAAAACACTCATACATACTTACTCATATGCATACAATTTATGTGAGTTTTACTTTGTACTGAACAGCTGGAAAACCAATTTATTAAGTGCAGCTATACAGACAAAGTGTGCAATCCAAATGTAATTTTTTTCCCTGTTTCTAACATTTTTGGTGTTATTCTATGTGTCGTGGTTTAACCCCAGCCAGCAACTAAGCACCACACAGCCTCTCGCTCACTCCTCCACAGTGGGACGGAAGAGAGAATTGGAACAGTAAAAGTGAGAAAACTCATGGGTTGAGAGTAAGACAGTTTAACAGGTAAAGCAAAAGCCACACACGCAAGCAAAGCAAATCAAGGAATTCATTTACCACTTCCCATCAGCAGGCCGGTGTTCAGCCATCTCCAGGGAAGCAGGGCTCCATCATGCATAATGATTACTTGGGAAGACAGATGCCATCACTCCGAACGTCCCCCTTCCCCCTCCTTCTTCTTTGTCCCAGCTTTACATACTGAGCATGATGTCATATGGTATGGAATATCCCCTTGCCCAGCCTGGGTCAGCTGTGCAGGTTGAGTCCCCTCCCAGCTTCCCGTGCAGCCCCAGCCTTCTTGCTGTCAGGACAGCACGAGAAACTGGACTGTCCTTGACTGCTTAACAACAATCCAAAACACCAGCATGTTATCGACATGTTCTCAACCCAAATCCAAAACACAGCTTCATATTAGCTTCTGTGAAGACAATTAACTCTATCCCAGCTGAAACCAGGGCACTACATCAATAAACTTTCTGGTTCAGATTCATAATTGTTTCATGCAGATGCAACCTGATGATGTATCAGAGGATGTCATTTGGGAATTATTGTGTACCTATGTTTGTGACTGTATTCAACAAATTTCTTCCCTTTTAGCTCTGATATACACATGTACGTATATTTTTGTAAATTATGTTCATCTCCTTCATTTGTGAAGTGTTTTTTTTTAAGTTCCCAAAGAAAAGCAGGATATCTTAGACCTTCAGCTCTCCCTGGCAGCTAAGTGAATGAATGAAGATCTTGCCGCAGAATCTAGGGTTCTGATGAAGAGGGGGTTTTAGCTTTGACAGTTGTTTTCCTCTTTCGGTGTATTGCTCCTGAAAGCTTTTCCTTAGAAAATCCTCAGAATTGGAAGAGTGGGGGAAAGATATTAAAGGAATGTACTATTATTTTCAATCTTGTGCACTATGGATGAAATCCTCTTTCCACTGAAGATTGTCATAAAATACCCAAGGTCAGCAGCAGACTCCAAATTTCTGAGATTTACAAAGCCTCAGAACAAACAGGTTTTGAGATCACTTTCAGGAAACATGTTAAGCTAAAAAAAGTTAGTGCTCCAGTTTCCTAGTTAACATTACTCTTAGTTCTTCCTAGAACTGAGAATATGATAGGTAACTTTTGTGAATACTCAACCAGTGACAAAATGGAAGATGCAGAAGGTATAAAATTGCATATCAGAAACTGAAAAGACTGACAGCAAAGTTATTTGTTGTCCGTAAACCGAGATATTAAAAACAGCACATAAAACCTAACCTGTAGATTAATTATGCCAACTGACTTTAAATGCCTCATAATGAATGTTTAAATGAATTTAAAGATAAAAGAAAAAAAATATAACTGTGTAGTATAGCCATCATCTACAAATGTTGTATAAAGAACTCATGTTCTGAAATGATGAAGCTATTTAAATTTAGTTTTGATCTTTTGATTTTTCATTTTATTTTTTTAATCCAGACTGTAAACAGACAGAATTTTTAATAGCTATGCAATTCATCATGCCATGCAAATGAAGTTATATAAATAGATCCCTGTCTCAATGTCCAGGAAATGTAATAGTTTTAAGTAGATTATTTGACACTATCAAGCTGGCAGAATTAGGAGTCACATACCTAAAAATCCCAAGGAACAATCAAACACAGGATAAAACTCTTAATTCAGTTTTAATTTCGGTGCTTCACAGTGAAAAATAGGGGAGATAACAGTCAAGACTGCAACGTAAGGGGATATGAAAGACTTAGCCATCTTTTCTTTTTCTCTACTGAAAATAGTTGTTCTAAAGAACAAGACAAAATCTAAAGGAAAAAGAAGTAACATAATATACAGAGACAGAAAACCTTTTGAGGAAGGACACCAAAACAGGCAGTTTGTGTCAGAGTACCAGAATTGCCCATTCTACAGACAGCTGCAGGACCAGTGTAGCTATAAATGATGATGGGGACAAAGGTCATAATTTAATATTATATCAAGTTGTCTTATATTTGGCTTATTAAGCATGTGCTCACTTCTTAAGAATGAGAGCTGAGAGAGATCTAAAATAACAGTCAAGCCACTTCCAGTTGTACTCCATAGCCAGCAAGCAATGCCCAAAGTTCTGACGTACAAGGATGTGATCAGAATGGGGAATTCCATGACACAGCTCTGCAGATAACTCACAAAAGTATACAAGTTAGGCAAAAGTCAGAGGGAATCAACTAATTGGAAATATTTGATTTTTTCTCTTCTGTTGATACTTTTATTCCATCTAGAGAAAGAAAACCAATATTCATGCAAAGATGAAAGATATATGTCTGACAAATCCTAGTACAGAGGCAAGTCTTGTGCACTCATTGAGAACGTAACATCTGGGTGAGTTGCAGATCACAGTTGGGAGAATTGTCTGAGTTGATTGCAAAACTAATTGCAACAGGAGTCTGGTGGATGATGCATGAACTGTTGTTTGGTGACTAGTGGTAACTTTACTGATCTGTTTGGTAACAAGCAAACTATGTCTTTATCACATACTACCTGCTTTAAGTCATCCAATGTAGTATTTCATCTATGCTAATTAATTAACAACAGCCTCTTTCCCCTTCTTACAAATCAAACACATCTCCATGCTCCATTAAATAAAACATGGAACATGAAAACTTCACATATTTCCCAATCTAATTTCCCTTAATAAAATTTTCATTAATTTCTTTCTAAAAAACTAATTTCAAGTTAATTTCTTTTCTAAGATGATCACTATCAGAGCTGGGGGAAAAAAAAGTTTTATCTGTGAATAAAATTCTCCTTAGAGTACATAATTTAATGTGTCTTACAGATCATCATAAATTCAGGGTGATCACTTGGGAATTATCCTGAAGATTGAAGCCCTTTCAAAGTTCTATGTTCAGAAGATGGTGACAGCTAAAGACTAAGAAGACACAGAATGAAGTAATGGAGACTTTACTTATTAGATATCGTTTTCATTTTCTTTCTTTAAACTTTTACAACAGAAGTTCAGAAAACTTGCAAAAAAATGGTTTCTGTTCTCAGCTATGTGCGATTGCAGGTAATTATGAGCAAAGCATGGATTTTTAATTCACATTATATTTTCTGTTTTACTTCAGGGTAAGTCAGAGACATGCAACATAATTTCAAATGGTGAAACTGTGGTTACACGAATGTATGCTTAAATATTTCATAAAAAAGGTATAGCAATTTAAATTCATAAAATATGAGCTCTTCGAAAAATAACAAGTATATAAAGAAGACTTACACAGAAAGGTATCCAACTGTGTACACACCTTCCTATAATTAAGTATCTCATGATGGCTTCTAATACAACACAATATTATACAAATGATAATTAATTCCAACATTTTTTGTCATATAACCAGTTTGCAACAGGTTTTGCAATAAATTATATGCTATTACTCAACAATGAGCTGCAAATTTTCAAAACCACAGCCAGGACAAAAAAAAAAAAAAAAATCAGTTACCTATTTAAAGGTGAGGCCAAGTAGGGGTAAATATGCACAAGTTCCACTTGTGCTTCCAAGTTACTGCCTTCTCCCTGAAAGAGGATCCTCAGGAGGGCAGATAGGAGACAACTGCTAGTGCCTGTGGTTGAAAGAATGGCCTGAGTCAAAATGGTTTTTAAAGTGCAATCAGAAGCTGAAGCACTGAGTGAAAGATCACATTCAGGTCCTTGGTCTGCACATGTGCTTTGCGTAATTTGTATACGAAGCCAATGTGCAAGTTCTTGTAGCTTTCATTCTGAAAGGAATTTTGCCAGTGGAACATGGGGAGATCTAAAATTAATGGAAATCTAGAGCATGGAGAATATGGATGTCCTTTTTCATGCTGTTTGAGAGGGCAGCAGAATTGTAGGCTATTCCAGAAGTTCAAAGTTTTAAAATTACTAACTTCAGGCAGATAACATGGTTTAGTTTTACATGTCAAGGAGTCTTTAAACATTGGTTCTTCACACCTCTATCAGTAGGTAGCACTCATTGATCACTAACAGAAATCATTCCTGGGTATGGGGATGGGAATTGGAGGATGGAAACATCTATTTTGCACAAGGATTTAGCTTCAGGGTCATGGTAGGGAAGGAAGTAGGCAGTGGTAGCAGCAATTCAAATCTCCAAGTTGTTCCAAGAGGTAGAAGCTACATGAGAGAATTAACAAACTACAGAAGCACCTCAGTGATTTCCTGTATGTGTCCTATGGGGTAACTAACTCCTAAATAGACAGAAATAGCTTAATTCACAACACTAGCAGTGGTTCATGTCAGTCAGTGCTGGAGAGTGATACAGATACCTCGCTCTAAACAGGAAGCATAGGACTGTTCCTCTGTAGATGTAATACCTATTTGAGTTATAAGATACAAACTAGAGGACTCAAGACAGTCAAAGCCTTTACAGGACAGCTACAACTCCAGGTTAGGATATATAATATGATGTCTCTCAAAACGTATACCTACCTGTGAATGAAAGAGTTAGTCAATGTAAATCTAGTCAATACAGCCACTGTATTCCAATAATCAGAAAGAACTATTTCACTAATCACCCATCAGATCAGGATTCACTTGCACAAACATAAGGACCTAGTGCCAGCTGAGACACTAGACTATGCAAGTCATGCATGGAACGTAGATCTTCTGGAATGGTAGCTGATGATCAGGTGGGACACCTTAGCACATTTCAAGTGGCATCAAATGCCAGAGTCTCAACTACTCATTCAGGTATTAAAGGACTATTTCTGGATGAACTAAATTGCTTCCCAAGTTTCATGGACTGTACTGAGGAGATGTCCAATGATTGTAATGGGATTTAGGTATCTAGCACATATAGACGTTTCAGACAATTGGAAATATAAATGTGGATGCTTTAATCTTGAACTGAATCCAAACTGGATGTGGTTCAGCTGCTCGAAAACAGACAGGTAGTGCCATTTCAGTATCCTGTCTAGCTTCCAATTGCCACTTCAGAGGGAGATTTATCTCCCTGTGTCACAGGGAACAAGGCCTGTGTCACATCTGTTATTGTCTCATAGCGCTCAGACACCCTTAAGTATATCAAAGGATACTAGACATTTAGGAAACAGATGTCAGCACACACCTGTATCTTTAGCCTTTTATGTGCAGAAAGAAGAAAAAGCAAATTCAAAGAAAGCAGCTAGAGGTTACTCTAGAGCAAATTCTGGTAACAAATAGATAAATAAGAAAAGTAAAATTGTGTAAAATTATAATGGTTTGAGGTATGTTAGATATCCTAGTAGGTCCAGGAAGTGCTCTAGAAGGATTTGCAAATTTCCTGTTGTGTTTCTTGCTCTCAGATAAAAGGAAATGTTATGTTGTGAACAGAATAATTAAATACTTCATGTATTTTTTAAAATATTACAGAATAATCAAACCTGATATTGATAACATAGTTCTTTTGAAGCTTCTTAGGTATAGCTAGTAATAATGAATGACATTATATGGTTGGTATAAAACTGCATACATTATTTTATTTAGAATTTCATTGTTTCAAGAATTTTGTGTATAAAGCTCCTTCAAACTGTGTAGGATTGCAGTCAATGGTGTATTAAAACACAAGTACAAGGCAGTGTTACGAGCTCTTAAAAAGTGCAGACACTATTGTTAGTAGATAAATTATGTGTGCTCGATGATATTCTACATCTGTTGATTTGCCAAATAGCTAATTAAAATGCTTTAAAGCCATTATGCTGTTTAAGGCACATTTTGTGATTTCATAAAATGCCATTTATCTGGTGAGAACGATGCTTGTTTGAAAATGCATTCCACAAAATGACAAGAACATAGTTTCTGCATGCAAATGAATCTCTCAGGAAAGGTGCCTCCAACTAGTTTGATCTATAGTGGACAAAAAACAGTGGTTTACCTTACCTACAGTAAAAACTATTAGAAGAAGACAAATTCCAATGATGTATTCAATATGGCTGAAGACAAAAAGAAGGAAAAAAAAAAAGAACATTTGCTTATATTTACCTGGAAGCCTTTAAGTTGCAGATGATAGGAAATTCAATTATGCCATGAAACACATTCTACTCTCAGGAAAAAAAAAAGGAGAAGAAAAAACCCATAAAAACCCAAACTGGAACAGGTTAAAAAAAAAAGCAACCACATTAATCCAACAAAATATTGGATGTTTTCAGGCTTATGTTTTCAGGAAGAACATTTATAGAATAATTCTTTCCTTCAGTAGTATTTTAATCTTCAGAGGATTGCAACAACAATAACTAATTAATCTCCTAAGTAATCTTGGGAATTAGAAATTGATTTCTTCATTCCAGATGTACATTAAGAATATGTGGAGTCAAGTAGCTTAATTTGCTGAAACTGCAGCAACCTACACAAAGCTGAATTTGGCCAGAAAAGATGGAGAGCCAGACTCTCAAAGGGTTGTAGGAACTATGACATGCAACGCTACAGAATATAAAAATAAGCATCTATTTCTGGAAGGGCATTTCACAGTACAGAAGTAGAAACCTGTAAGGAAAAGATGGAGTGAGATTCACAGAACCCAGGTTGAAAACTGAGAACATGCAAATAGGAACCAAACGTTGCCCCATTTTGCAAAAGAGCCTCTTGATTGCAGAATTTGGCTGGGAAGTGGAAACCTGAGTAAATCTTAGTCTGAAGATATTTGGACTGATGGCCAGCAGTGTGCTCTAATTCAAGCCAAAACTAGAATAAAATTAAGCTACTTCCTCTTAGTTGATGTACAGCACTCTGCAACCAGAAATGCAAAATTCATAGGAGTTGAAAGTGAGTAATAACAGACATTCTGATACTACTCCCCAGCAGTGAGGATGATTTTTTGTTTGGATGTCAGATTAGTTTAGCTGGCTCTTACGAAGTTGAAATTGTTGGATTTGAAACACTCCTACCTGAAGAGATCTGGTTACAAAGCACATGTTTACAAGAAAACTGAAGATAAAACTTTAACTTATATGTGTCTAATGTACAGATTACAAAATCATCATTTGGCTGAGATACATGTTGAGTGCCTGACACACAGAGTGGGATTTAGTTCCAAATTAAAATACCTAATTTTAGGAGTCTACGTAGAAGTACCTATACATGTTCTAAATATCTAGGAGTGAGTAGATCCTTAGTTAACACGAAAAATTAGCTCCCTTTAAAATAAACACCTATAGGTTCACTCAGGTCCTGACAGAAATCTATTCCCAAATAGAACCCAGTAGGACAGTTAAGACATTATTATATAGTTCTGGTAGGAATGACACAGAACCTATGTGAGAACATGTCTTTATAGAATGACAACTGGAAAACAGTTGGGAGATCACAGGTCACTTCAAATACTATTAGTATGCCAGTATAATAAACTCCCTGGTGGTTAGTCAGATTAATTTCTTTTTAGAAATTTAGTCACTGTTGACTATATTGATTAGATTCTACTGACTATAGCAGAAGCTTAGTCACCTAGGATGACATTGAAGCCTGTCGGTAAACATTTTTAGGCAAAAAAAATTTCACCCTTATAGACACATTCACTAAAAAAAAATGTAGGTGTGTAAGGAAAATTTTGGGAAAATACTTAACAATTAAGTGTAGTTTCTGTGAATAGAGTTTGGCACTTGTAACACTTTATGGATCTGAACATTAACTTAACCAAAAGACTAGTAGTACGTTGTTAATGGGAAAAGCTGATCAGCAGTTCAATTTAAACTCACTTCACAGAGTTTAAATCTAATCAGAATTGATTTGTACATTTATTAATGACATGTAATTACTGGCAATCAATGAACTATATATTCAGTATCAGTATCAATCATACAGCAGATAATCAGCAGTACTTTCATTTACAAAATGCTAACAAACACCTATTTTTGCTAACCACCCTTACAGAACTAATCCCAGAAGGTTACAACCACACACTCAGACATACACAATTTATATGTAAACCCTACCAGTGTAGATGGTTCCTCACATGCAGACCCTCCTGTGGAGATATGGGTGCTCCAGCTGAGCATGCATCCTTTGCACTGCCTGTGCCCAGCTAAAGCACCAGCCATGGGCAGGTGCTCCACACAGCCCTCCATGCACCCTGGGAAGCTGTGCACCCATGCCTCTCCTACACTGTGGGTCACTGTCTGGGTGAAGGCTGCTTCTGCACCCCACAGGGAGGTGCTAGGCCTGGTTTAGGCAGGAATACGGATTCCACAGGGTAACACCTGACAGTGTCCAAGCAGAGTCACTGCTCCTTATCCCATTCCAAGACCTCTCACCCCACCTTTTACATCTGGTTTTAGATTCACTCATTTTTTGTGTCTCTTTGTAATTCCCTTGTTAACATTTAATATGACTGTGGTGGACTGACTTTGATTAACTTCCAGGTGCCCACTCAGCCTCTCCATCTCCTCTTCCTCAGCAGAACAAGGGGAGAAAATAAGATGGAAAAGCTCCTGGGTTGAGATAAAGACAGGGAGATCACATACCAGTTACTGTCATGGGCAAAACAGACTCAGTTTGGGGGAAATTAAATTAATCTTTTAAAAATTAAAACAGACTTGGATGTTGAGAAACAAAGACAAAATTAAAACAACACCTTCCTTCAGTTACCCACCTTTTCCAGGCTCAAATTCAGTCCTTCATTCCTGAGTCCTTTACCCTCTCCCCACTCCCCCAGCAGCGCAGGGGTATGGGAAATGGAGGTTATGGGTAGTCCATAAGTTTGTCTCTTCCTCCTCGCTCTTTTCCCTGCTCCAGCTTGGGCTCTTCACAGGCTGCAGCTTCCTTCTAGGAATATTCACCTCCTCACGTGTCAGGTCCTCAATGGGCTGCAGTGTAGATAACTGCACAGGAGCCTGGAGCACCTTCTCCGCCATCTCCTTCTCTTGGTGTTCACAGGGCTGTTTCTCACAGGTGTTTTGTGTTTTTTTAGTTTTCTTTTATTTTTTTTTCTCTCACTCCTCTGTGTTCTCTGGCATTTTCTGCAGTTTCTTAAATAGGTTTTCCCCAAGGTGCCACCATCTTGGCTGCTGTGCCCTGCAGTGGGTGGGTTGGACCAGGTGGAACCGGCTGTGTCCGGCATGGGGCAGACCCGGCCGCTCCTCACAGAGACTGCCCTGCAGCCCCCGCTGCCAGCATCTGGACACAGACAACCAACACAGAAGCTGATGGTCAACTCCATCTTAAACATGTTCATCTGAGGTCATCAGGGTGCTTTTTCACTCTAATACAACCAGTTTTGGGAAAAAAACTTCCAGTTTTGTATCTTGGACCTGCACACACTATTTATACCCACAACATACAGGTGTTGTCATCTGTGACATTTTTCAAGGGCGGACCATGCAGACACTCCCAGATTAAGTCCCACAGTGACAAAAATCATGACAGAACTCCTGAAGGTTCAGTCTTGACCACTTGGTATCACTAAACCTGTATCACTTCATTCTATTGTGTTGGTGAGGTTCAGCTATATCCAGCTGTTTCACGATGAGAACAGACTGCAAATTAAAATCACATTTTAATATTTTCACAGTGTCAGTGAGTTAATACAATAGAAACTCAAACATACATCATTTACAGCAGATACAAGATTAAAACTGTCATAATGTACTGTGATTTAAAAATATATCATCCCAATATATAGAATTAGAACAACAAACATAGAAAGCACAAGAATTCACACTTATGTACTCATTGAATCACAGCAAAAGTTTATCCCTCAAATTAAATCTATAAAACCACGGATTCTAATTCCATCTCTGAGTGGAATCATATTTCCCATCTGTTTCTTACTTATTTTCCTTAATTTTCTAAATTCTCCTCTTGAGGCCAATCAGGTAATTTTAATCAAGTATTCATATTGACTTCTTATGAAAACGGGTCTGGAAAGGACCTTGAGAAGTATTATGTTTTATTCCCGTTACCCAAGGAGAAATAATTCCTGACTGGTATATGTTTAATAAGTTTTTAAAGACATCCCCCCACTGATGGATTCCACAATCTTTCCCCAGGCAGTCTATGCAAGTGCATCGTTATCTCTAGTGTTGTAATTTTTTTCTAAATGTCTAACTGGGAATTTTCTTGCTGAAATTCATTTTCAGCATTTCTCTATACCATAGACATGATAAAAAAATTATCCTCTTCTTTGTAACAGTCATTTATTTCATGAAGACTATCATCTGCTCTCACTCTGAAGGTCTTTAGACTAAAATCCTACAATCATTTCAGTCGTGAACTTGTATGATATGAGATTTAGTTCTCAAACATTCATCATTTTTACTTTCTCAATTTGGTGACATATCCAATGCAGAAAACAGGACTTGGTAGCATGGATGATATCATACCAGTGCTAAAATAGAAAAATCATACTAAGTATGTTGTAATCATATGTTGACCATTTCACTGCTTTGTGACAGCATCACTTTAGTGATGCAAGATCACAGATATTCAGGATAACTCCCAATCCTTTTATAGAGAAAGTTATCAAGCCTGTTTTCCCCATCCCTGTTTTTATAGAAGCAATTATTCTGAACAGTACCACACTACATGTTTTAAATTGACTTCAACCTGTTTTTACAGACATTTCTTCAGTTTTTAAAAATTATGTTGAATTCCAGTGGTGTACTGCCATATGGTGTCAACCCATGCCAGTACTGACAGATCAGAGACTGATTCTACATGCTAGGACCAACTGCCCATGTATGTTGTTTTCAGCTTTCAAGCAAGGAAGGAAAACTGGTTTGAAATCCCATTCCATAATAAGTTTCAGAAAGTGTTAACTTGCCATATTCATACACTTACTACCACACAAAACAAAGTTTTTAATAATACTCCTCTATTCCTTCCAAATCACGAGTTAAAGAGCTGAGAAATGAGTTACAGCATTTGACAGAGATAGAAAGTCCATGAAAAATATGTAAATCTAATACTAAAGTGAAAATAACTGAATATGCATTTTTTTGACAAATAAAATTATTCTAGTCTACTTTTACTTAGAAAAAGTAACAAAAGAAGAATATAGACAACTAGAGATAAAGCTGGTTAATGAAGATTGTTTTTTTTCTTACAAATTCCATAATACCCTGTTCTTCCCAGAAATAAAAGAAGCCCAAACACTATCAATGATGTCAGAAAAGCTTCAGCGGTACTTCCTCTTTGTCTATGCATTTGTAGCTGATACAGTACAGTCCTGAATCTTCTGTATCCACCAGAACTTAACACGTACTAGTTTTAATGAGAATGAAAGCAATTACTCATACTGCTAGAAGAGCTCACTAATTTTTTTTCTTTTTTTTCCCTTTTTTTAACCATAGAATTGAGTGGTGTACCATTAGAACAATTAAGGCATTGGTGAATTGTATGCATTTATCTGAAACCTCCTTGTACAGACAGTTACAGCAGGTCATTCTCTTATCTTTCTTTTCTGTCCATGCTAACAACTCCTATGTCTGTTTAAGCACTGACTTTATTAGCTTAATTAACTGAAAGTTTTTTAAAACCTCAATAGTTTCTGTGTAACAGACATGACACGATATATTTCATCTGTTATTCTTACGTTCATTATAATTAAAATGTACTTATTCCTTTTCCAAAAGCTTGCTTTATCTTCACATAAGTTCTATTAGAAATATATCTACATGCCACATAGACACAGGTTTAGTGACTTGCAGCTTACAAAGAGCTATTCAAGTGTGTTTTCAACGTGTCAGATATGTGATGAGTTTAGTTTTCCCACTACGAATAAGAAAATATATTAAAAAAAGATGGCATCAAACAGACATAATATTTAGAGTTACACTTAAAATATCATTTGACATAAATAGATGATAATATTTTCATGTTGATTTCTCATGGGTGCATATGGATTCCAGGAATGGAAGACAGCTACATTAGAATGCTATTAGTATTCCTGACATGGAGGAAATATTTGAATTAATAGCACCTACATTTTAATAGCAATGATCAGTCAGGTCTTCCCATAAATGTGGGAAGTTTCCTACTAAACCACTTTGTTATTATTAATAGAGAGAATTCCTTATAACCTACAGTCTCACCCTACAATTCTTGCCAAGAAAGCTCAGTTACATGTAAAATTATACAGAGGTGCCTACATAAGCATGAGAATCAATCTCACCGCTAGCTTAGACACCACCTGTTTACACATTCTCTATACACATGCTGGTAATATTCTTACTTCATCTTGTATGCCCACAAAATTTGATCATCTAAATTTGGCAGTGCTTTAAATCTGTAAAAATTAATATAATAATGGTCAAAATTACAAAACCTAAGCTAGAATCACAGTGGTTGGACCTTCATACTCCTCCACAAGGAGGAGCATAGTATTTCTTCTGGAGTACACTTTATGCTACTCCAGAAAGAAAAAGGTTTCTTTTAGGTCCTGCATCATATCAATGTCTTCATCAATGACATAATGGGATCGAGCGCACTCACAGCAAGTTTGCAGATGACACCAAGCTGAGTGGTGCAGTTGACACACCTGAGGGATAGGATGCCATCCAGAGGGACCTGGACAAGCTTGAGAAGTGGGCTTGTGTGAACCTCATGAGGTTCAACAAGGCCAAGTTCAAGGTGTTGCACCTAAATCAGGGAAAACCTCAATATCAAAACTTTTTAGCAGGGCCTGTTGCAATAGGACCAGGGGAAATGATTTTAAACTAAAAGAGGGTAGACTTAGACTAGATCTAAGGAAGAAATTTTCTCCCAATCAAGGTAGTGAAACCCTGGCCCAGGTTGCCCAGAGAGAGGTGGCAGATGTCCCATCCCTGGAAATATTCAAGGTCAGGTTGGATGGGGGTCTGAGCAACCTGATCTAGTGGAAGATGTCCCTGCTCGTTCCTGGGGATTGGACTAGATGACCTTTGAAGGTCCCTTCCAACCCAAACTATTCTATGATTCTATGATTCTCTGATCCTATGATTCTATATCTGTGAGTTCTCTGTGCACGTTTTAGGTACATTAGGACATCTCAAATGGCACTAAATGTTTATGCTTAACGAAACTGAATTTTGCCCTTCATGTGTATGTGAGTTCTTGGGAACTTGCACTATGTTAATCAGAATCTTTGATCTGTGTCCTACCTTTTCTGGAGACACTTATCATCAGAGTTTTTTTAAGCAAGACGATATCTGAATACAGGTGGATGAAATACATGGTGCTGGACATAGGTTTATCCCATCTACATTTCTTGGTTATACTTGGGTTCACCCTCAGGGAACGAACAGGCCCAATCTCTTTTCATTTCGATATGCTTTAGATTTTGTTTAGAACTCATGCTTCAGTGCAAGCTGGTTTCCAAAGAGTTGGAACAGAGAGATATTCCTAGAGAGTAATATAGACTTCTATGACTTCACTAGTCATCATAGACTTCCTTTATAGTCAGTGGAGGGAAAAGGAACATCGAAAACGAGAGCAATTTCTACTGATAACAGTGTCCTAAAATTGGTCAAACACATCACAGACTAAAAGTGCATGTTTCTCTCTATCATTGAGTATCTAAAAACAGGTAAGCTAAATCTTAGGGAGAATTTGAATTCAATTATGGGGATGACTTTAAACACCTCATTCAAATTTATCTGCTGTTTTTGGTAGGACAGGTTTGTTTTCTTAATACTGTGTCATAGGTTTTCCTCATGTATTTCATAAGACTTCAATGAAAAGTTTTAGTATTGATAGTTCTTAAATGTGATCACTCACCCTCACAATAAAAAGTTGTTTCCTGATGTTCAAAGGGAATCTCCTGTGTTTCAGTTTGTGCCCATTGCCTCTGGTCCTGGGACCGGGCAGCACTGAAAAGAACCTGCCTCCATTCTCTTTGCATACTTCCTTCAGGTATTTATACCCATTGATAAGATCCATTCTGAGTCTTCTTTTCTCTAGGCTGAACAGTCCCAGCTATCTCAGCCTTTTCTGATACAAAAGATGCTCCAGTCCCTTAATCAACCTTGTGTCCTGTTGTTGAACTCTCTCCAGAAAACTGTAGCATATTTAATGAGAGGAATATTTTGTTTGGATTTACCTTGTTTCAGTTTTTTAATGACCTGTGTAGCAGCCTGATATTCTACAACATACTTAAATTCATTCAGTTCCCTGCTCATAAATTGTGTCTGTTCATATTCTTTGTCAAAAACTTATATAACGACTCAAAAAATACTCTTTTGAGTGAGTTATCAGCATCTTCACAAATTCAGCAGGGGCACTGATAAGTTTGGATGTCAAACTTGTTCAAGTTTAGTTATCAAGCTATTAGTTCTTTTAAGATTATAGAATTTACAAGAAACTGAAAAATTGCACAATCAGTTCAAATAATCAACTTTTTTCTATATAAGTACTAATTAGAGATTTCTACGACTTTATGATGTCCAGTGACAATCTTCTGGTTTTCAAAGCTATCCAATGTCCAACCAAAGTAATAAGTTAATCTTATTTATCATATCCTGGAAGGCCAGAACTCCCATCTTCACCATCTTTTAGTAAAGCAGAGACACACAGGAAAAATTGTCCCAATACCATTGGTATGTTTTCTGATAGCAGTGACAGGATATGAAAGGTAAAACAATCAGTCATGTTATTAGCAGATCAATATGCTTCAGAATTTTCCTTTCTAGACCATTTGGGTAGATACTTGTGGTGGGTTAACCTTGACAGGCTGCCAGAAGCCCACCCAGCTGCTCCCTCACTCCCCCTCCTCAGCAGGACAGAGGGAGAAAATAAGATAGAAAAGCTCCTGGGTTGAGGTAAAGACAGGGACATCACTCACTAATTACTGTCACAGCGAAAACATACTAAACTTGGGGAAGATTAATTTCATTTATTGATGATTAAAAATAGAGTAGTATGGTGAGAAATTATGATAAAAACTAAAACGCCTTCACCCCACCTCCACCCCCTTTTCCCAGGCTCAGCTTGACTCCTTTGCTTCCGACTCCTCCACCTCCTCCACTTCCAGCAATGCAAGGGGGTGCAGTCAGTTCATAACGGCTCCTCTCTGTCGCTCCTTCACACTTTTCCCCTGTTCCTGTGTGGGTCCTTCTCACAGTCTACAGTCCTTCAAGAACTACTTTTGCATGGGTCCCTTTGGTGGACTGCAGTCCATCAGGAACAGCTTGCTACAGCGTGGGTCCTCCATGTGCCGCAGCTCCTGCCAGGATCCTGTTGTGTGGGCTCTCCACAGGCCGACGTTTCCTTCAGTACATAACCATCTTCTCAGGTGTGGGGTCCCCCACAGGCTGCAGTGTGGATATCTGTTTCACTGTCATCCTCCATGGGTTGCAGCAGACTAGGTATACTGTGATGGAGCTTATACAGTTACTAGATTAATTGTTTTGTATTACTTGAGTAATGCTGCAGGATCCAACACACCGATGCCGGGCCTAGGTTAGTAACTCTCACAGCAGTCCTCACAAAACTAACTTGGCTTAATGCAAAATCTCTCAGATGTCTGTGAACTCCCAAGCACAGCCAGTATGAGTTTATTCTTTTTCTTTCTATTCTGTTTAACCTAATCTGATGATGAATTATCCTTCTTTTTAGGAAATTACATCTATTTCAAGCTTAAATTTCTTTGACTTTAAACTCAAGCCTTTCACATCTTTTCAGAGATCTATAAAAATACAGAGTGACTAGAGGGATTTTCTAAGGCCTACTTAGTAGGGCAAATACGCCACACTCCCAAAGTCTCACATAATACAGCTTTTCCCACGGTGCATACTGGACTGCACTTGTGTTTCTAGTATAAATATTTTTGCGGAGTTTTTCATTCATTTCAGTGAACTGGCACCAGAAGCAGGGGCAGCATTCTAGAGGCTGTCCATTCAAGTGCTGCAGAAGGAAAAGCAAGATTGCTTTCTCTCTCCACTACATGTTTCTCTTTTTCTAAGTATGTCCTTAGTGTTTGGTGCCCCAGCAGTTCACTCAGTCTGAGGAAGAGATGTCCAAAGATTATTAAACCTCTGAGTCGCTGCTTTTCAAGGCAGACTTCCCATAGAAGTTCTTATATAGACAGCTTTGCATGTGGCTGCATTAAAACCATTATCTTAGATTGTGACCAAATTACTAGATGATTCAAACCAGACTCGTAACAACAATCTACTTTTTTCAATGTTTAGTATCTCACTAGTTTAGCTTTAAAAGGAAATATTTTCTACAATCACCTATAATTTTTATTATAATTACATTTAACCATGCTAAGGAAGAACTCTTCTTAGAGTACTGCTGCTTTTAATAATGTTTGATTTTTTGTTTAGGTAGTTGATATTTTCCCACTTAACAGTTGCATTTTGGGATCTACCCTGTGTGTTCTGAGCTGTGTAACTGTGCTTTTACCTCTATTCACCCAAAGAAATCTGATGACTAGGTCAGATGTAAAGTACTAATTATTTTAAGTGAGAGTACAGGAGACTTACAGGATGTAAAATAGAATATCACAATGAATTACCATATTTTCAGCAGCTATTGAAAAGTTTACCATCATGAAGGCATGTACTACCAAGCTGCATCTCCAAAATGTAGGATGACTGCCAGGGCCCTGGGGGCACTGCTAGGACATAATGTCCCTGCACAGCTCCCTGCTGCGGGGTTTGTCTCACCTGCCCACAGCCTAAGACCCCATGTCAGCCCCCCAGGGCCATCAGCCCCTGCCCCAGTGACACCACAGCAGGGCTGGTCTCGAGGTCCCCACAGACTTGTCCTGCACAGTCATGGGCCCTGCCAAGCCCGGCCCACCTGTGGGCCCATATTATCCAAGCCCCAGTCCCAGCAAGGTGTCCAATGCCCAGGACTGGAGCTGCCCTGGTGCCACCCAGCTGCCCTACTGCTGGCTGGTGAGATGGGATGGGCCCTGACTGCCAGGACCTGCCCTGACAGCCCCTGGGGATCTCCCACTGCTCTTGGCCCCTGACCCCAAGGATCTCCCAGCCTGTGCAGTGCCCTGGAAGTGACTTAGAATTTACAATGTAAATTATCACAATAATCTGACATATTGTACATTGCCTGGAAAAAAAAAAAAAGTGGAATATGACAGAGAGGGAAAAATCAATAAATCTCATGCTTGTTTTGCCCCATCCAGTAATTCATTGGTTCATTAATTTTGGTGTATCTTTCCTTCATTCTAGAAATAGTAAATTTATTTAAGATCATGAACATATATCACTACATAAACAGAATTTTACAATTCTATTGTAGAATGGTGCTGGTTGACAGCCGGTTGAATACGAG
>NW_010549776.1:0-3353 GCF_000687285.1 Phaethon lepturus
GGTAATTTTCTCCATAGTAGCTTCTATGGTGCTATGTACTAGATTTGTAATGAAAACAGTGTCAATAACATATTGCTGAACAGTGCTTCCATAGCATCAAGGCCTTCTGTGTTTCCCCCTCTGCCCCCACAGTGGATGCACCAGGGAGTGGGGACACAAGCAGGCAGATGACCTGAACTAACCAAAGAGCTATTCCATCCCATATAACGTCATACTCAGCAATAAAAGGGAAAAGAGGAGGTTTTAGGGGGGTTAGCCACCTTTTACCTTGAGAACTGTCTGGGCATTGGTCTACCCACAGTTGGTGAGTGACTGCCTTCGCATCACTTGTTTTGCTTTCCTCTCTCTCTTTCCACTTATCCTTCACTTATTAAACACTTTGTTTTGTTTTATCTTGGCCTCTAAGTTTTCTTGGGTTTATTCTTCCTTTCCTCTTCCCTCATCCCACTGGGGATGGAGGGGGGAATGAGTGAGCAGCTGTGTGGTGCTTATCTGCCCACCAGGGTTAACACACAACAGTATGTATTTTGACTATCTCAAACAGTTTCTCAAATACAGTACTACAGGATATAATTATTTGCTAGAAATTATCAGAGCAGGGTAAAAATAATTTTCTGTTGCTGTTTTATTGATTCACTTCTTCACTTCCTGAAATTAGGAAGCTTCAAGGTTAATTGCACTGTTTAAAAATTCATTTTAATTAAACTGCATAACTACTGCAGTGAGATTAAAAACTACCAAATTTATATGGAGGAAAACAAAATAATGCATTCAAAGAAAAATTAAGCAGATGACATTCACATCTACTAGTCCAAGATCGTAGAGAGAAAAAAAGTAATTATTTTCTAGGTTGATGACCTCAATGAACTTACATTATTCTAGAGAGATGAAATTAGAATCTTTTTTTACCTTGCCACAGTGAAATTATCTGGAGGCAAAAGCCGAGCAAGTTGAATAAAGATGTGATTAAGAGAAGCACAGAATCCACACCACTGTGCATAATAGAGCAGCAAGACATTCTGGAAAATTAAATGGAGAAGAATTTTATTATCTATTGTAGTTAATCTGTAGTAAAGGAGGACTAGTCTTCACAACATCTAAGACTTGGGAATGTGAAAGGAAACTATATCCTAATGTGAATAAATTTTACTACAAGATATTTACTGATGCCCTCTGTCTACTGAGTTAACATAAAAATTCTTGGGGAATTCTCTTTCGATAAAGACAAAATGAAGAGAATTATTAGATTTAGTTTAGGATCATTGCCTTCAAGTGAAAATGCACCAAACTTTACTATACTTCCAAGATTCTTTTGCAATCTTAAATTTCTGTGTATCTTAACAGCAACTGTATACTTCGTATGGTGGGGTGGGGCACATGATGTCTAGACTTCTGCTTTTTGCCTTTAACTAGCAAAGCAGGAGTTAGGGCTGCTGGAAACCAATTACTGGTGACACACACATTCACTGCAGACCTCAAAGACAATGGATATTAATCCTTACTACCACATCTTTAAGAAATCAAAGTAATTTAACTACTGTTCAGGATGACATCTTATGCAAAGCAATTTCATGGCATGCAATTAGAAAGCTTTCACTTGTGACAGTTTTGGGTATTTTGCTGTGTGCTTTCAAATAATGCTTTAGATTACAACCTTTTTTTTTTTTGTTATGTCTACTTTCCAATAATTTTTAACCTTTTTAAAGTAAGTTTTTTTTAAAAAAAGTAATATATAGAAAAAAGTTGTGGTATATTTATTTCCTTTGACGTATGAAACAGAAATGAGAATGTTCTTCAATGTTACCTCAAACCCTATGTATTTAGCATGTGCTCCTGCTACAGTGGAAGAAAGGAAAACGAAAAAATCAAGTCACAGATGTTTTTCTTTTAAATTAAAATCTGTATTTCAAACACATGGAGGGGGGGGAACCAACACACTCCATCCCTCACTTCTCCCCCAAAAAAGCAAAAAACAATCCCCAAAAATCCAATAAACTTTGAACTGTGGCAGAAACCTGTCAGGGAATCAGATGCATTAACTTTTTGATTATTTTAACACCAGAAGATCTTTTTCAGATTCACTTAAGATCACACTATTCTGAATTGCCTTTATTAAAAAAAGCCCCAAAACTTTTGCATTGTTACACAATAACATATTTATGTTACAAAGCAGCAAAGCACATCAATGTAAAAAAAGGAATAAGACCTGTCCTCCCCCCCAAGTCTGAGCAATGATTTCAATAAACTTTTTCAGTAATAAAGTGTACCTTTTCACTCAAAAACACGGTCTCATGAAAGGTATTAGTAGTCACTTCAGTGATTACACGCTGTTCATGAAAATGGACTGAAGGGTCATCAACAAGATGCCTTTTCAAGGGACTGTAGAGAATACTGAAATTTTTTATGAAGTTCTCTGAAACAAAATTGATATATAACAAAATTATTTATGTCTCTCAAATATGTGATTTTGGCAGTTTTTGCTTTGGAATTTAGAAGAACTTACAGAGGAAATACAAATTCAAACCTGGTTAATAATTTTTGGCAGTTTTGTATCAACCCTTGCATAACCACCACTAATGTGAAAACAAGATAAAATTTCATTGTTTTGCTCATTACAGTCTTCTTTTCACTTGCCACACTACTCTCTAATCTTGCTTCTACTCCTCTTCAGTGTACTATAATAACTCTCTTCCCTCCTAATCTAACCACAAACCTGGTAAATTTTAAGTAGTATCCTCTCTCTATTTTTCACTTTCTACATAGCATTCAAGTATTTGGCCCACTTGAAGGCTCCACTTAATTCTACATTTATTTGTATTTACTCTTCCATTTTTAACTACTTCCCCTGTAATGCTCCTTTTGCTTCAGCCCTTTAAAGACTGTGCTATTCCCATGCTACTATGACTGGCCACCTTTTGTTTACCAGTGACCACCTTCCTCTTTATTCAACTTTTTCCTTAGTTTGAAGATATTTAACAAGTAGCTGGCCAATAGCAAAAATTTAGAACAAGTTCCAAAGCCCTCAACTACCTTCAGCTACATTACTCTGAGCCTGGGCCATATTCTGTAAATTGCTGCAAGATATAAACTGTATCCTCTTTCTCAATTTAGATAGAGAAATATTATTCTATGCATTATGAAATAAGAATATTAAATAATCAAGACAAAAGATGTAATACCAACATACTAGAAATAATTATCTCATCAAATAGAAACATCATCTTCTGGTATTTCCAGTCCAAAAACTAGGCCCAAGTAAAACTGGCACTTTTGTACATACATACAAAATAACAGATCATCAAATTTACCTCTGAAATAGAACCACTGAATCATTTAGGTTGGAAAAGACCTTT
>NW_010549777.1:0-43647 GCF_000687285.1 Phaethon lepturus
GGCACTAGCTACAAAAAGCACCAGACAACCGCCTGGGCCGGTCAGAGGGTGACGCCGGTGCGCTCGCTGCTCTTGGGCTGAGCGAGAGGTGGCCTTTCCTGGCCCGAGCGACGGCGAAGGGGTGCGCTTCCTCCTCCGTGCCCTGGGCCTGCATCATCTGGGGCGCGGTGACCGAGCGAGACGAGGAAGCTTCGCAGGGCAGCAGCCACATGTGAACGCCCAACTTCGGAGGCACAAGTGAAACCAAAACATCCTCAAATCCAAAGACTGCCTCTGAGTTCACAGGCACTTCGGGCATGTTTCAGATAATGTTTAGTTTTTCAAGGAGCATTTGTTATCTATTGGCTGTGCCAATCACACCACTACTTGTTTTTGCTTTAATCTGCAGCCCTAGGAAGCCAGCCCTCCCTTAACTCGTGGCCAAAAGCTGTATTTACAGGAACGCCAGCAAGAGAAACCAACGCTATTTTCCTCTCCCCTCCCCAGATTTCACAGAAAGCAGGGAGCACAGGAGCTGGACTCTAGAGCTGCCTTCTCCTTTCCACCTGGAGCAGCCACCCTATTCCAAAGAGGGAACAGTTTGTGTAAGAAACGGCCACACGTAGAGCATGCTCCTGTCACGACTTGCTATCTGTGCGCTTCATGACACAATTTCTGCTTAATGAGACTCAGCGATCGGGCAGCTGGATTGTGGCTGCCAGCCCCATCTAAAAGTGAACTCTGCAGCTACAGTGCAGCAATACAGCTACGGCTTCGTGGCTAAACTGACTGCAGAGAGATCATTTGGGAAACTGAAGCACCTTTGTTCTGCCAGGATTAAAAGCAAACACGTAGTTGCATTGCAGAACTCAACGCCGGATGATGCCAGAACTATACGTGGTCTCAGAACAGAGTTAGGAGGCAAGTGCACTGAGGTGGTCCCATAACAAGTCTAAACCCCCCCATCTTCAGCACTGGGAAGTAAGGGGGGGGGGGGGGAAAAACAAGGGGGTAGGGAGGGGGGGGGGGGGGAATAACACATGAAGGGTACACAGAAGGAACGAATGTTCACAGTCCCAGTTGCACAGCAGCTACATAGTGCTCAGGTTAGCAGCACTGGAATAGCAAAAATAAGAAAAATTCTTTCAAAGATGGCAAACAAATCGAAATGCATTTACATTTCTGATTAATTTCTGCAACTCTTCACTACCTTTCCATCAAACTACCATAACATTCATGTATGCTTGTAGACATGCATACACACATGCGAGGCCGTGATTAACTTCACTGGCTCTTACAGATTCTCAAATCAAGTCAGAAAAGCCCTCTACACAATCTCATCCTGTCCCAGAAAATACTACACCACATGCTTAATTCTCATCAGCCTCAGTGGGATTCACAGCAGTGCTTACTTTGCTCAACAGGGAAAGGATTATTCATATTTAATCACATGCAGATTGCAAGCCATCTCAACCTGACCTCCAAGAAGCTGCTAGCAACACTTGTCAGCAGAAACCCTGAAGGAGAAGAGCATCTAAGGAAGATAAGCAACCCCTGAAATACTAGAGGCTGCAAAAGGTACATTTTAAAGCCCATAACTGACTTACATGAAAGTAAAGACTTGACTGGACTTGCATAGTCAAGAGCATCTCCTAGGAAATGGGTGGTCTAAGCACAACAGAGCAGCTACCCTTACAGACAGGGTATCAAGTCCTCTCCCTTACTGCTGTCACTTCAGGAATTTTCAAGGAAAAACAACCCTTTAACCATATGAACCCATTTCCCAGGTGGTGTCTGGTGCTTCTTTCAGCTGCCATAGAAAGATATGAGAATTGTCAAATACAGTCAGGTGCTACTGCAGCCTGTACAGCACATGACATGACATCCCTTCAGGCCCCAATGATCAGAATTAAAGAGAGAACTACTGAAGATGAAAGCAACTTCCATGTTTTGTGGTGGTGTTTTTTTAAACACAAACACCAACTGCAGACTGAGCTTTCTGGATCCTGCAAAGCACAGAAACACTGACCTCGCCTGACCAGTTCCAACTTACCCCTCCCTTTCTCCTCCCCAAAATTATTATTATTTTTTTAAAATTAGTACAGCTTGATGCACCCAGCAGCACACCATGGTTTCAGAGACCATAAATAGTCAATATAGGGCAGATAACTTCCTATTATATGCCCTTGAATCAGAGAATGCCTTAATTTCACTGAACAGCTATTTTACCTGAATTGTTACAACTCATCAACTACTACAAACCTTTCTATACTACAAACCTTTCTATGCATTATTAATCCACATCACTTGTGGTCTTATAGTAAAATAAGAAAACTCATTTCCTCTCAGGTTCCCTGACAAGAACAAATGATGCCTTTCTGTATAACAGATCCTGCACATTAACTGGCTTCAAGCAGAATTGACTGTATCAATGATCTGAGTCAACATTTCCCCAGCTTTCAAGTGTGTGCAGCAGGAACTACTGTGACTGTAAGAAAGATGCTATTTCAAAACAACTTGCATGATTCCCACTTGAGCACACATGCAAAAACAGCTTCTGTTGATACTCAAGGTTATTCACTGAGATTACCAGGACTGTGCCTCTGAAGAGCCCAACAAAAGTCCCTGTCACATTAACATTTGAGTGGGCCTGACTCGTCTCCGAAGATGAGTGAAATTCATCTACTGCATACAGCATTTACAGGTTATCATTCCGTTGCCAGACCACCGTCACGCTTCCCTCACAACATGATATATTACTGAAAAAACTACTCCAGCTGACATACCTTGTTAGCCATTTACCCTAGATGAGACCATTCCCCCACCCTCTAACTGAAAAAAAAAAAATCTTCCAAAAGGAAAGCAATTAAAAGATTTACTAACCACCCCTTCCCACCCAAACCCACTGCTAGCTTCCCAGCTGGATAACCAACACTTTGGGAATTTGTGCTCTACATAATATTGGAGACCTCATCACTGTGGAAAAGAACATAGCAGATGACTTTGTAATTCTTTCCTTTCATAACCACTAGGGGGAAAAGGAGAAATAGATTTTTAGATGAAGATATTTTAAAGACTTGAAAAAAAACACAGCAGACAGAAAAAAATTCTCCTTGAGTCATTGAACCACGCAGGAGAAGGCACGACTGAATAAATTCAGAATTTGACTCAGAATTTTTAAATTCTGACATATAAAAGCAAGACAAGACTTATTCTTCCCTGACTATATTTCAAATTCATACCAACTTAATACTTAAAAGCTGGCAACTTCACAGTCTGTTTTAGCTTGGAAGAAAACAGATGGATTTTGCTACCTTCCTGAAAGATTTCAAAGGCTCCAGACTGAAAGATCTATACTGAAACACATACCTAAGCTAACAATTTTGCAGCATTTTATTAGCAAAATATGAGTCAGGATCTGTCATTACCTTTGGAAAGATGCCCACAGAAATAGTATTGAAAGACAAGAAAGCTACACTGGCAAACAAACTCTTTGAAGGCTGAATGCTTGCTGAAATAAGAGATGTAGCAGAAAAAAAGTCTCCAGATCCATTAAGCTGGATTGGTGCAGGTTGCTATAGCAAGCGTTAATTTACTCAGCAAAACACAACCTAATTACCAGTGTCACAAAGCACTCTGGTGGTGGTAACAATTTTCCAGCCTTATGTTCCATAACATTTTATCACAAATTCAAGTTGTCACGATTTGACTTTGTGGGAGCAAATGAGATTGGAGCAGTCTTGGGGTACTCTGTAAAGCAAAAAAAGAAATACAGTCAGCTTGGAAAAAAAGTGACAAGCCAAACCATTTGCAGCAGAACAGGAAGGACCCAGAAAGACTTAAAGAAGTTCTACAGATGAGAAACGCACCCTGTGACTAGGTAGTACACACACTTTCTAAACTGCTTGTTATGGGAACCTGGTACATGCAGTGCTACTTATTCCACGACTTGCAAAATTTCTAGCCTCAATTTTTTTCGGTACAAATTGGATCCACTGTCATGCTGGTTTAACCGCACCAAGAGTTTCTCAGTGGTCAAGTTCTAGCCTGCCAATTAAAGTGTCACACATTGAAGCATAAACATTAACTATACAGCTGTTGAACAGTCAGCTTTACCCAAGTATATCATACATGCCCAAGTACAAAAGTTATCCGTGCTCATCTAAGCAGACATCAGACAACAAAGGATTTGTTTGTCAACTTGAGAGTTCAAAAAACAGAAGACATCTTTTATGTTTCTGAGGAGGTGTTGCTGGTTTTGCTAGGGAAAAAAAGTCATTACTTATTTCATGCAGCCTTATTAAGGGATCCATGTCATGCTCTAAGTGCCACCTCTCAGCATTGCAGTTGCTAAAAAAAAGAAGCTATTAAATCAAAATTAAGTTTTGGACCTTACAGCTACTACTGTCTTTACTGTATCATTCCCATAATTTGTACTAACTTGAATAGGCTTCATCTGCCTATAATTTTGTTCTTTAAGGAGAAAAGTTACTTAGGAACATTTTCTTCTACTATGCTACTGTTTAACTATAGAGCCCTAAAAAGGGGGTAAGGGGAACAGAAGTCTTTTAAAGTACCACCACATTATGTAGCCCATAAGAAACAGAACTTACCCCAGTGATGCATTCCCCCTGAGTTTATTTCCTCACAAGTTTATGAGTCTGGCTTATCTGGCCCAGAGCAGACAGCAGCACACTCCACCAGGCATTCTGCTTCTTTGTTAGACATTCTCCCTTCCCTACTCTTTCACTTGCTGTTTGTACCAAAAGAAGCCAGAAACCTTTAGAGATGCAAGGGAGCAAAGGATAGTGTAAGGTGCTCAAGTGCTAGCACAGAGCAGCTGAATGCAGGTTGGAATTTTATGCCAAGAGCACATGTCCTTGCAGTCATTTGTGGAGAGATCAGTTTCCACCAAGCTCACAAGACATTAAAGCAGCTGGACAGCAATGCTTGTTGTCTCTGACACCAGATCTGTAGTTGCCAAAAGCTTGCCAGATTGGGGAAAAATCCCCTAAGGTCTGACAAATAGCAAAAGCTATTACAGAAGGAAGTCTATACCATTCCTCAGAGGAAAAGCATGAGTCAGTAAAAGCCTGCATATAGGTTCAAACAAGTTACTAGTTGACAGTATAAGCCCAGAAGTTAATGTCTAGATGTCACACACTGCACTGTGTTCCACATGAACAGATCATTCTACATGATGCACTAGCCCCCATCTCACTGAAGTAGTAGGAATTGGCAAGAACCTTAGTTTTAAAGGAGGCTTCCTGCAAAACAATCTTAATGAACATTACAACTTCATAAACTGGATTAAGTCCTCCACTTAGCCCCCTAAAAGAGAGGTTATTTCCTGCTGAGGATTTAACTGTTAAAGAAACAGTGAAGTACCCTGGTATGCAAGAGCTTGTTCCACATTTGAGATACAGCCACACTGTAATGGCAGGGAGTATATGTTTTTGGATGCATTTTAGAATGCAAGATCGCAACATTTATAAAAGCCATTACACTTAACAAGAGCTTAAGATACCAGGAGAGCAACTAAAGCAAAGTTGTTGGCTCTGATGAATAGTGTTGCTTTCCTTGAGAACTGTCATTCCCGACATTAGAACCCTAGACTGAAGCTATTAAGGATACTCAGGCTAGCTCAGTTATCTACAGGTCATGAGCTGTTCCAGTATTTAGTCTAGCAGTTTACTGTATTTCACCATCAGCTTGCACTTTGTTGCTATGAAGTCACAGTAAATTTTCAAGTTGAGAGGAAGGAAACTCCCACAATCATACTAATACTAGAGCTGGTCTTTAGTTCCTAGAGCAAGTTTTTAGTTCCAGCTGCCTCACCCAAATTCCTTTTGACTCACAAGGAACTAGTTACAAAATACAAGTATCATGCATGTAAGTACCAAGTACCATGCACCGTAAGTACCAGCATGCTACCTGGCTAATTCCTGCTAGGAATAAGTCTGGACGGAGTGCAGATTTGCTTGAACCCATTAGCTGCTCAGTATTTCAAGCTGAGCCCTTGAGTGCTGATCAGTACAAAACTGAGGTTAGTATGTTACACCAACACTTGGAGCACACCGGCCTGTATCAGGAAGGTGGACACTACATCTCTTTGACAGGGTTGTGAAATCAGCAATAGCAGACTATGCTTTGGCACAATTCTAAATAGTATATTTATCTCCCTTGGTCACTGCACTGTGATAGCAGTGGCAGTCTCTACTGGTTGGCATTTAAAGATGTTTTGCCCTGTTCAAGTAGAATTCAGTATGAGGTGGTGTAGCTTACTACTGCTGCTATGTATTTTATTGGAGAAGACACTAACTGCAGCACCTCCCCAAGCACAGGACCAAGGCTTTTCCAGTCCTGTGAACATAAGCATGTGACTGCCTTCTGCAGCACAACCTCCACACGTGACAGTGTGCTGATGTGTCCAGTGAAGAGACTGCAACTCCCTTTAAGTTAATTGCTAGGCCATCCACATTAGGTGCTTTGGCACAAGGTTTCCCTTTTCCTGCCTGGCATCCTTAGTTGTCAGATTAAGAAACCTGATGCTATTAGTGGTAGTGTATTACTACTAACCAGTCCCCACCCCCAAGATATTAAGACTAGAACCACACAGTGGATACTGCAGTTTTACATTTATAGTTGAACTTTTATAATATTCAAGATTAGCACAAGATTCATAACCATAAATTATACATTGTTATCTAAGTACATAAAACGTTAATGATACATGTATTTGAAGAGTGGCACAAAGTAATAATACATCCCTGTTGGCATTCTCAAAGAAAGAGGTGGGTGATGGACACGCTGTTGATACTACTGCAGCATAGCAGAACTGAGCCACCACACCCTGTCAAATTCAGGTGGTGCTGACTCTGCCCACCAGACAGGGTCAGAACATGGTGTGGCAGGAAGCCAATGCCAGAATCAGTTAAAGGTGCAAATAAAAAGTCAGGAGTATGGCCCTCCCTACTGCCTCAATATTTTAGCAGTGTGTCCCCCTCCCCAACCCTGACACTGTGCTCTTGCATCTCTAGTACTTTGGCAGCCCATGCACACTCCTACGTTCACTTGCCACACATAGCTGAGGTTTCCTTTAGTACCATTTAACGTCAACAAGTAACATGCTCTCTTGTTAAACAAAAAGGATCTGGGAAATGTTTGCTCTCTGGCATGAGAAGATTTATTTTCTCCAAGTCTCAGATCTACTCCAGAAAATATAGAACAGACTCCAATAGCATTGAACCCCAACAGCATTATTGTCCAGAAAAGGAAACTTTCCCAATATGTCTCTAAATATTCAGAGCACAAATATTAGAAAGCCCATTTTCTTTTGCACATAAGACTGCAAATAGAATGGGGTAGTCAGATGTACATGAGCTTTCAATAATTCATTATTAACGAGATGCTTCACTGAGTTGTTAACAACCCTGCTACTTCAGTAGCTTCAGCTAAAGCTTTAACAACTTGGTGCCAGGCAATTTCCCAGCTGCTTTCCATGGGCTTTGCAAAAAAGAAAGAAAAATATGCTCTCTTCCCCCTGGCCTCAAGCAGTTATTGCTATATGAGTTAGTGAAATAGTGCCTTAACTTCAGACAAGAGCCTCACAATGTCATTAACAAAAGCTGCCTTTCAGAGGTTGAAATGTAACCGGACAATAATCAATAAATAACAGTAACAGGCATCCTGTTGAAGTCTCCTCACTGAGCCAGGCAGCAAGTGTGTTCCACCAACAGAAGGTCATCTCTGCCTTTAGGACCATTGTACACTTCTTGGAGAAGTTAAAAAGGGATGGGAAGGAAGAGAACAGAGACAGTGGTCTGTCAGAGAGCTAGTTACATATTGAAACCATAAACAGGCGGCTGGGTGAATCCTGGTGCTGTGTATCCATATGGGAAGTTTGCCTGGGGAGGTACTGCACTGGGGCCTGCTGTTAGCATCAACTGCTGGCCTAGAACAGCATGAGAAAAAACAAAGTTAGTTTAAGAACCCAAGCTTCCCTAATGCTACCTGTACTATGGGACAAGATTATGAGGCTTTATCTAAAAATCAGCCACTGTGCAAGCATACGCTAACAAGTCACACCATTACTCAACATGCACCACAGACTGGGCACTAGGCCACCTGCTCTTGCTACTAGAAAACTACAAAGGCAAGGCAGGACTCGGACAGAAGATGAGTATCAACTGATCTTGAGGGCATGATAAACATGGCTTGTTTTGAAGAGACCATACTGAAAGCCAAACAAACTTGATACTATTTAAACCATGCATGGTCCAAACTGAAAAGTAAAGCAATTCAAGAAATAGTTAGGTCTGTTAGGTCCCACAGTCTAGAGAGTGCTGCAAAAGGTGTGAATGCATCTTGACAGATTTGTCTTTATCACTAGAAGCACACATGCCTCATGCATATGTTAAATTCAGGTTAACATTCATATCAGACAGTGACCTAGTCACATCCTTCCCTTACCAGCCACTTCTAGGTGCTTGTTAACAGAATGCCTCTTCAGAAGGGCTTCTAAAATAGCAGCACAACTTGACACAGCCATGTTTTTTTGGCTGCACTTGTCTTAAAGTGGGTGAGCTAGAAAGCCAGTCTGCCTTCCTACTTGGAAGAGCAGAAAGCAGACATTTCTCAGACAGGAATAACAAGAGGGATTAGCATGGGAAGTTATTCCTGGGGTTGGTGCACACCTTGGTGTCCTCTGTCCTGTTACCATCCTGAAGTTCCTAAGCTAGAGTTCTGGCCATGTAAGAGGAGCAATACTTTAGTTGAAAAGTAGAAGTACTGTTAAGAGTGAGATGTCACTTCCAACAACTTATGCAATTCATGTAGCAGAGACAATTTTACTATCTAGTTGAAACCAGTTTACTTGGACTGGAGGTAGTCATTTACATTACCTCCACAAACAGAAACCAGAATGACAATAAGTAATCAATTAAAAATCAAGTCTTTCACCTACCAAATACTATTGGAGTGGGTTCAGTTACTTGTTCCTCTTCTTTTCTTAGGCTTTCAGAAGCATCAAGTTTATCCACCTACATTGAAGCGAACAGGGAGATGTATGAAGGTCTTGTCTAGGAACTGCACCATCACGTGAGGCTTTCCATGCCTGGTACCTTAGCTATCAAGTGTTCCTCTTGTTAGTCCAAGTGGGAGACTACAAAAGTCTGTGTGTTCCCAGGCAGCTATGTTGTAAGCCTGCCCTCCCAACCACGTAGGTTTATTACAATGAACAACAGCTGTCAAGTGCAGCTGAGAAAGATCACCATTACCTTCAAGTGAAACACTTTTTGGGGGTCTATTGTAGTCACTGTTAACTATGACCCAGAAAGCAAGCCATCAGATTGCAGTTCCAAGGATCATATCAAATGGGCCTGATCTACATTGTTATCTATTAACCTGCAAGCCCTCTTCTATTCAATGAGAGCACCCAGATATTTGCAAATATTCAAGATCAAACTTTATGGATTTGATCTAGGACTACAGCCTAACCTGGGCTGCACGGTACTGGTTTAATTGTATTGGTAGTCACATAGAGACTCCTTTCAGAAGCAGCTCTAGAACCATCATGGAAAGTGGTCTAGTAGGATCAGCTTTATACAGATCCCAGTATCGTGCCAAATAAAGCTCTGTTCCTGCAAAACTCATTTGTGGGAGTACCTTAGTAATGCAGGAGCCCTGAACACAACTTTGAATGGGGGAGGGTGTAATCTGAGAAAGCAACAGTACCTTCCTTCTTTTAGGTTTAGCAAGCTCTATCTTCCATAAGAGAACCATTGAGACTTAGACTGAAGACTGCATGGCATAAAAACCATACAGCTTCACATCCAAATACAGGCAGTACTAACACCCTGGGCAAACCTACATTTAGCCCAATGCTTTAATTTTCAGCTGCTCCTCATCCTCCTTTCCCACTCCAAGAATCATATCTGGTGTGAAAACTGCTACAACAGCAGTCTATTATACTTTAGATATGTTATCTAGATCTGGTGTTTAACAGTTTCCTGGACTCTGTAAAGTTTGCAACTCTAATAACTTGAGTGGCAGTAGGTCTTTAACTAGTTCATTTACAGTTGTCAGCCTAACAGCTCTTCAGGATAAAACTAAATATTGACGTTATAAACACTATCCATATTACCATGGATCGAGGCAATTGAGAGCTACCAGTTGCAAACTAGTTATACCACTCTACTTACGACCTGGGAATCCCACTCTTGGATTAGACTTTCCTCTTTACTCCCCCATGAAGCATTAAGGAACTTTGAACAAAAGTGCAGTTACTCCCTCTGTTGGAGAAACAGCAAGCATGCTGAGCAGATACCCTGAAGAAGGGACAAGAGCAGCTCTCCAGGAAAGCCTAAACATCTGTTTGATTTACTGCCTAGAAGTGAAGTTGTTCAAAAGGTTTCCAAATGAGTGTTACCTTAATTTGTGCCTGGCCCTTTCTGGGACATAGGCTATTCTGTACTTTAACACCTTTTTATGCATAGAAGAAAGGTAAGTTCTAGAAGACATACACACCTCATTGATAAACTAGTCTTTTCTTTTGTACTTCTGTAGTTAGTTACATGACAATTTTAGACATAGCACATTTATAAAGCCCACTCTCTAATTCCATGTTCTGCAGTTAATTCAAACTAAATTAGTTCCACTGTAAACCACTTTCACCATGCAGATTTTCTTTCTGGCAAGTTATCCCGTATTTAGTACATGTGATTACTTGTAAATCCAACCAGCAGTTTAAAAACCATGATCTTAGACCTAAACCTCACATGGAAGAGTTCAGGTGAACTTGTGTGGCAAGTTTCTCCTCAGTGGAATATGAGGAGGAGGAAGAGTTTAAGATATGTGCAAGTACTTTCATTACACTAACAGGCAAGAAGCTTTATGCTACTCTTCAGACTCACCATGCCCAAAATATTGCACATTTCAGTAAATTTACAGCATAACAAGCAATTTGTACTTAGAATACAACCTGTTAGACAGCAACTGCTTTTGTTTACTTATGAACAACATCCTCCCTGCCACAAGATCTGTAATGTAGTGAACAGAAGCCCAAACACTCAAATCCTCCTCAATCACATGCTTCTGTTTCCCATGAAGAGGATCAGAGTCTGGTTGGATTTTCAAGTTGCTTGTGAATAGTTATCCTTTTAGCATTAGAAAGTGAACAGGAAATGAGTTAGAGCTAAATTACACTGCTCTTCTGGCAGAAGCTACAGCTAGATTCCTGTAAAAGAATCCTAGGATATTGAGGGACACAAATGAACACAAAGAGTTTGAAATCAGAGTGTCACCTTATAGAACAGCCCATCAACCTGCAAGAAAATTCAGAGTTTAATGAATACTTTTTATTAGAGGCAATCTGAAGCAGTCACTTTTAGATTGCTCACTTTAATGAAGTGCTTTACTGTGATGTCCTATGCAACCCTAGAGCCTTCTAAGGAAGGATCTTAGCTTATTATCTTAGAGCTGTTTGAGACAAGCATTTCAGGACCACACAGGATCAGAATGCCCCTTCTCTCAATTGAGGACTAGCTATTGGTATCAGTACTGTACAGCCAGACTACACATCTAAAATTCTGTTTTCCTTTTAAAACAATTCTTCAGCAGTCTACTCCTATGGCTGATGGAGGAATAGCATGTACTATTATTTACTCAAAAGCTATTTGCTCCGTAACAAGAAAACAGAGTACCTTTCATAGTTACACAAAGTAAAGAGTGATACAGGTTGTCCTCACCAGGTTTTCAGCTTCATCAACTATGGAGCTGCTTTAAAAAGAACAGTCGCTTACGTCCACTGTTAAAAGCAAAAGTTTAGCTAGACCTCTTTCAAGTCCCACTGCATCTGTAAGTTTTGCTATCTAGCCTGAAGCTATTACACCCACAGAACTTCATAGAAGACTTAATCTATGAGGAACAACAATATTCCAAATACATGCAAAGAGCTTTGGTTTGCATAAATGCTAATTATCCAGCAAACTAAAAGTCTTAACTCCTTAGCCTACGCAATACTCACTTTGGTAAGGTACTCTCTCATCACTTGGATGAAATAAGGCATTGCAAAGTCCACGATGTTATGCCTCCATGCCAACTCAAGGACTACATCTGGGTGCAGCAAGTCATAACACGTGAAAAGGCAGGCTGCAAAGCACTCCTGCTTGCCTTCTTCCAGAAACCACTGAAGCAGCTTCTCCGCTAGTTCTGCATCTTTGGACTCTGCAGCATACTGCATAGCATCCTACAGAAAAGAACAACAGTTAGGTTTGACCCTTGCCTGTCAGCATCTTGCTCTACACCTTATGTGCCAAGCTACAGTACATACACACAGATAAGTGCTCTTATTTTGAGGCAACCCAGATACTTGTATTATTATCCAACAGGCTTTCCTTAAGTACTTGAAGTGGCCTTATGAGATTTCGCTCAGTTTTGTAGCAGAGAAGAGAAACATCTTTCTGCTGCTAGATATTAATGATCACCCAGAGCAGAAGAGATTATTGCATAAACTACTTGCTATGCAGCAAAACAGAAGACTATTTGCTAGCTCTTCTACAGAGTAGTCAAAAACTGGCTCATGTGAACTCAGTATAGGCTTGGAGGACTATACCATTGTAATCATGTTTCACCTGTACCCTTACAAGGGCATAAGTCTTCAGTTCTATGGGAGGTGTTCCATACCAATACAGAAAACTGTACAGAAGCCATTGATTCTGACAGATTTCAGAGTACAGGATAACACTATGAAATTAGATTTAAGATATGCATTTGAAATTGCAAACATTTCTGCTCCAAGAGTCTTTCCTTAAACTTCAAGTAAAGGGCTAAGACTAATTAGAACTTCAGATCTGAAACTAAAGACATTCAGTATCCAGGAGATCTGTGCTTCATAGCTCAGGCTTCTTTTTGATAGAGAGAAAGGCTGCATTAACTCACCTTATACAGACGGTCTTTCTTGCATAGCTCCACACTCTGTTTCCAGCGGTTGTTACCCTTATACAAATATGCTGCAATACGCCTAAATTCAATTAGTTCATGCTTCTCCAGACGCTGAGCCAACGTTATGTTATCAAAGTTGTCATAGGCATCAATGGAAGCTCTCAAACCCTGTTTGAGAGAATTGTTGTTATACAAGCTTCCCAGATGGGTGTAGGTGAAGACTACAGTAGCAAGTTATCTAAGCATGGCACACAAGTGTTTAGGTTCTACCCACTGGACATTGATGCTATGGCTATAGCTTGTTTACCCTGAATATTTTAAGTGTCTCTCCAAAAAGATGACTTTTAACAGAGTAAGATGCTGACTTGGTCATACTAACTTCACTTGACAGAAGAGAAAAGCTAATTACCTTTAGAAGACAAAGCAATGTCTTCCAAATAGCAGCCAATGAGGCTGGAAGCAAATCTGTTTACAGAAGTATTGCCCAGTAGAGTACACACCTGATACTGACCTTTGAGAAATCTGTTGTTCCAAGAGAAATAACTGGCATCTGCTTCATTCACAAATCATCAGTGTCCCAAGACTCCTGCCCACAAAGGGTCTGATGATTCCACCCCTGTTACCACTGCACTGCAGAAGGTCTCTTCCACTCAGGGGAATTACTCTGTGTCAGCTGGGGAACAACCAAACTATGGCCTCTTTGTCAGAGAAAGAGGAGCACCCCTCAGGCCTAGCAATCTATTTTGTGTAGCTCACCTGGTAATCTTCCTCTTCTGTTAAAAGGTTGTTTAGAGCTTCATTAACTCCTTTGTTGTTGTGGTTCTGGACTGAACGCAAATAAGGCTTTACTAGAAGTAGCTGATTAACCTGGAATTAAGAAGTTTCCAATACAAGATTAAGTATACCAATTCTGACACTTCATACCGATACATTTATGTACTTTCTGAAGGGTTATTAGTTTAACTTTTGTACAGATTTCATTAGCCTAATAACTGTGTGATTATGTTTAACAGCCTACTGTCATAGTTCTTAGGCTATACTTGCCCCAATGCTAACCAAGAGGCCTCAGGAAGTCAAAACAAACAGGAGTTAAGAGCAAGGACCGAGAAATTAATGAGTAGAGAAGATATCTTAACCTTTAGAACAGAAACATCCTAGCAGGAGTGCTCAAACAAGGATGATAAGAAAGAATCAGTTGGCTATACAACAGAAAGGGCAAACATCCAAGGAGAAGAAACTATCCTCAGGAGACCTATGACCATAAGGGAAAAAGGAGTAGGGGGCTAACTTCCTAAACGACCACCCAAGACCCCTGCACATGCATAGTGTAGTTTTGCAATGCCAGCATTATGTAAGTGTAGTAGATAGGTAGGGAGGTGGAGATTTCTTGGAAAATGCATGAACATTCATGTCTTAAGATATATAAAGGATGAACTTTTGTTTCAGGGTATGTACATTAGGTGGAGCAATTCCCCCAGCGCCACAATAAAGAATGCCTGCCTTCTAAAACTTCAAAGTAAGTGTTAGAGGGTTTTCTTGCCAACTTTTTCTGTAAGAATACTCCTGAAGCAGGTTCCCACTTGTTATTACAAGAGTTTGTGCTTACTGTCAGGGCCCTTCAAACAAAACGTCTGGTATTACTAGAAATAAAATAAAAACAGCCTCCTAGGCCAATTATGCTAACTCCTCCAGTGTTCCTCAGATCAAGACAGGATTGGGCTGCTTCTCAGGCCTTTATACTGGAGGTAAAGCCACCTGCTAGATGTCAACCCTTTTTCCAGCCAGAGACTAGAGTGCCTTAACTTCAACACGAGAATTTCTTGTTCATCTACCATCTCCCAAACTCACCTTTGAGAAAAAATTTACTGTCCTGGTATGATCCAATCGTGGAGATAATACAAGCAGGAGGTCATTGATCAGCAGAGGTTTGTAGTCTAAGTAGAACTGCAAGGCTTTGTAGTACAGCTCTACATTGGCCACCTGCATGGTTAGACACTAGTTAGTACTCCAAACACAAGTAAGCCTATGCTGCTTAGTTTGAATCACTTAACTCAGCACAAAGTTTATTTGACTCAAATAAAAGCTCAAGTTTCTTTCTAGAGGCCAGAAGTGTTCAATCTTATGACTACTTCTTGTGCCACCTGCTTCCAGATAATGAAGTCACAAGCTACCAGGGGTAGTACAAACTAATTCTAACCCATCGACAGTTAGATCCTGGCACAAGCAGCCCACTAGAGTTAATGTGACCAGTTGTTGAACTCCTAAAGCCAGTAAAGGCTGTAGCTTTAACCAGTCTTTAAATTGTTGCCTTGAAACCCGTAAGACCAGTAAGAACGCGTCCAGTCTCAAATCCTGTCTAAACTATTAATCAATTCACACTATTTGCTGCACTCATGGGACTGCCCACCCCAATTCTCACATGAGACAGCTGGAAACATTTGCAGAGCTCTTTCAAGAGCTGTTACAGCCTCAGACTAAGACAGCAGTCAGCTCAAAGGTATTAAGGAGGTTAGGCCTCTTGCTTGTGACCTATGATCCAAGCAGTCTCTGAAAACATTCCGTGCTAGCTGCTGCCACTCAAGAGAATGTGCTGCACAGCAGAAAACAAAAAGGTATAAGACGAGATTAATTCTTGTGCTAAACTGATTGGAAGCTCTTTTAAGTACAGCAGGAAAACTGAGCAGTAGCTTAAGCAAACTCATTTTCTAAACAGCAATTCTGTTATACCTTTTTGCCCCGTTCTGAAAGACTTTCAGGACTTTGATGCAGTTAACTAGTTACTTACCTTGGCGATTATGTCTTTAAACTGCCCTTCTTTCCAGGCATCAGTGGGATGATTCATCATAGTAATTATTGCATTGTCATACTCCTCATACTTGTCATAGAGGAATACAAGTTCTGCCCACAAATGAGCCTGTTCTGCAGCTCTGAGCACCTGATAAAACAACAACAACAACAACAACAACAACAAAATCAGTCAGTTTGATTCACTGACAACTTCCCACCTTCACTTGCAGCACAGCTACCTTACTGCATACCTTTGGAATATTAACTCTAGACCAGAAGAGCTCCAGATGTTCCCTCATTTTCTGAGGCTTGAATTTGGAGTATAAGATGGCAAGTTCAGTAAACATTCCCATGTGAGCACGCTCTAAGCCCAAAGCAGCTTCCAAAAGGGCAATCAGTTCTTCAAAGTAGCCACGATCCTAAATGGTAGGAAAATAAGGATTAGTTGCAAATTCATGACCAACTGGCACATAAAGCTTGCTAAAATGCATTATTTACTTAAATTCAACATGCTTTGCTTTCCTCTCCAAACTGAGTGTGCTTAGATTTGTAAGACAGGATTCGAATGAAGCAACAGAATTGTAGGAGGGCAGTGAAAACTATCACCTTTCCATTTACTACAGAAAAAAAAGCATGCAGCTATTGGGAAATGGAGAAAGAATGAATTTAAAGATCATCCCCACAGGGTATCAGGGTTTATCTGTAACCACTTTACTAGCAGATATAAATATGCTATCTAAAGCCTTCTAGGATACTAGCAGTGATCTAACCTGGTAGTAACTGATCAGCTCTTCAAGTTCATCAGCATGGATGACTATGTGTAAGCCACAGATCTGTGCCAAGCGGAATTCTTTTCCATCTACACAGGCAAAGCATACCTGTAACGAGTTAATAGTCAGTTAACAGAATACAGCAATGCTTATTTATTGTCCTTAAAGGGAAATTAGCGAAACTTTACCAAATTTGAGGGTTACATACAGTTCCAAATAGGTATTTCCATAACGTTTGCTCTAGAATTAACGTGTCTGCCATTCATTTTACACTGTTTTGAAATTAAGCTTTACTATCTTGGGCAAGACAACAGCTTATAAAGCTACAAACATACTCTGTAGCCAGAAACAGTTAGCAAGCCACCATCAGAACTGTAGATAGTTAGGAGTTAAGTCCTCTTTAACTCCCACATTAGAGAGAGCAGAGGAGTCCAATTACGCTCTAAAGCGACATACTCAGAAGCAACAGTAGAGCACATTCTACAGATTATTAAAAAACATGAGTTTAAGTTACCTCCTTCCAAGTCCTTGTGCTGTTGGCTTTGCGACCACTGTCCACTGCTGCCTGATACTCTCCAAGGTGCACCAAGGTAGATGCCAGGCGAGCAAAGTTAGATACGTTGTTATAGAGCAGTTTTGCCGCTTCATACATCCCCTCTTCATAACAGCGGTCACCAACCTGGATTAAGAGTCCAAGGTAAACAAGGTAACAGCAAGAATCAGGAGTCAGCTAAACAGCAAGTCATACATGGGAACTGTGGATCAAGACATACCTGCTGTATATGGGCATTATTAGGGCCACTAATAAACTCTTCCAGTTCTGACAGACGATTAGTTTTTGCTAAAGCAAAAATAAGTTCCGTCTCTACATAAGACTCTCTAGCCTTCTTCCTGGCCATCTGTAAGAACTTGACTAGGTCCTCCCAGTTATCTTGAAAAGAGAACAGACATTTAAGATCCTCTATTTAGTCATTCTGTATCACTCACCTTGCCCACCTTTGGAACAGTTTTCACTAGTAGTCTCAAGGACCTCCTCCACCACAATATTAAGCCATTTGCATCAGAGTTAAGGAATTCCCTGCTAAACATCGAGTCACCTTCACATAAGGTTGAACTTCTTGCAACTATTCTACAACCCAGTTTGCAAGCAATTCTGCCACATACAGCTAAATAAATATATTATACTTGGCTGTATTTTACATAACAGTCCAAATTATCTCCACAGGAAGGTCTACCTTCAGTGTAGCAACACAAGCTTGTTGACAAGAATCTCATTAAACATCAACTCATGCATTCCATGTACTGACTGCTCCCATTTCCTCTCAAACAGAATTCTTAAGTCTCAAGAATCCCTGCTGCTTGATGTCAATGCAATAACCCAGCTCACACCCAAGCAATCTTAAGTTTGAGGATGCTTTGCCTTACCATTTCTATTTGCTGCTTGAACAACTTCCATGTAGGCAGATGGATCATCTGCCTTTATATAAGAGTCAATAGCTTCTTTCACCAAGTCCTTCTGGAGCTGTGCTCTGGCTAGCTGGCTCCATACTGCTGGTTCATTACATCTCTCTGCGAATTCATAAGCACGATCTAAGTTGCCAATGTGCTCAATCAGCACCTGTTTAAAATTGAAGTTGCAAGTTAAAAAGCAAAGCTTTAGAACATTGTCCTTTTTAACAGAACTCTTCCTTCAAGTGCATATGCCGTTCTGTGTAAGCTAACTGTTTTTGAAACAGCCTTTTCTGTCCAGGGAAGTACAGGCAGTGAGAACAAAACTCATTTTGCTATTGTTTCTCCTATGCCTTACAGAAATCAGTAATGCCTAGTAACATTGCCTAAAGACAACACCTAGTAACATTAACCTCTTCTGCACCTTTCAGGTATGAACAACCAAGGGAGCCACACTGAAACAAAGGCAGCACATCCCCCCAGTGTATAGTGCAACACCCCAACATTTTTGAATACTTTGAGCAGATCAGCCTCCAAAGTTATTCTGATTTTGCTTTGCTATTCTTTGCACATAATCTCACTTCCTCCTGCAACTTGGTATCATGAGCGCTGTAGTCTTAAGTCTCAGTGATTTAAGTGACAATTATTCCTTGAGAATCCATACAACAGTACACTTCCCATCCTCTCCATTACTACCATTCTATACCTCCATGCAGGAACCACACCTCACCTGAACTGCTGAAGTATTAACATCAAATTTTCTGAATATAGCAAAGGCTTCTTCATATAGCTCATTACTGATGGCAATATTCGCAATATCTGGGGCATCATAATTATCCAGCCGATTGATGTATTCCATCACACGAGTGCGATCGGCCTTAATGGCAGTCAGGATCAGCAGATTCTGGAGATTCCTTTGGTTAACAGAAGGCAGAGGCTATAAGCAGTGCACGGTAACACTTGCTTAAGTGACATGTATTGTACATGCAAAACCCACACCCACTTGCTGTCACTAGCAACAAACTTTCATTCCCAGATTGAGAAACACTGGTATTTGCCTTCAAAAAGAAATTGCTTACCAGTATCTGTGTTCTTTTCTCAACACATTACTGCAAACTGCATAGTGTGAACTAGCTCTGTTCTTAAAGCGCAGGGCATTCTTAAATGTGTATAATTGGGTGAAAAAGCAGAATTTAAAGTGATTAGGTCCTGCAACCAAGAGGCCCACCAATAACTTGGGTCACTTCACAAGGCACTGAATAGGCTAAACTCGTGGACAAAGCTGTCCTCTTACCTGTGTTCACTGAATACAGAGTTATCCAAGACAATTTTTTCCAATAACTCAATCAGTTCATTAGGCAGGTCAGCAGTCATGAAAGCTTTCACAGTTACAGAAACCTCCTCTGGATCCTGCGTCTCTGATAAAGCTGTTTGGACAACCTGGATTTGAAGGCAGGAGAGTATTAAGTCTTCTCCCCAAATGAGATTTGTAGTTTACTGGAATAGATTGGCAAATTAAGGCTTCAGAACTTTAAGAGTATTTTGTCACAGACAGCAAGAAAGAGCTACTTCTATACTGGATATAGCTATTAAAGTCACACCTTGGGTCTGCACAGGGAGCAAATTCACTAGAGGTAGGTCACCCACAAGACAGACATAATATCTTAGTGGAGACTAAATTTTTTGACCACGAAGGTCAGAGTTAATACCTGCCACTCAGACACCTACAAATTTCTGTATGGTTGAGATGGGGCCTCAAGGGACCTTGTGGGGCATGACAGCTACTTTAATGCTCCATAATGTTTCCAAAACATCCTGAGGTGTCCTCATACTGAAAGCTTAGCCTTTGTGCTGTACCTGGTCAATAAGCTGCCGCCTGAATGGGTTGTTTTCTTCCAGAACATTTGCCCAAAGTTCAGGGTCCTTCCTGCGTACCAGATAGCGAGCCTCACTCTTAAACAGTGAGTTCTCATTGCAGACCTGAAGGAGAATTTACAGATATTGGCATTATGTTAAGGGTTAGTATCACAAGATACATAGTTAGTTTAGCTAACTATGAAGCAGACAGTCTAGAAGACTGACTAGAACTAATTGCTGACCAATGCTAATGCCACAGACAAGTTCTTACCCAACCTCTGATCTGGAAGGCTCATGGAGAAGGTCTCCAGCAGAATTTCTATAGCTTCTCTTGGTTTTTGCCCAACACAAATACTGTGACAGTGGCTTCACAGTAACTATTTGCATCTGAAGTGAAGACCTGCAGAAGCCTGAAGAACTGAAGTTTTAAATCTAGAAAGGGAGCCACTTGCCCGGGCAGTGTTAAGTAGTGAACTGAGGAAGGGCACTGGTGTTTAAAGCTAGAAATAGGTTATGTATTTGGTGTCATTAGCTTTACACTAGAAATGTTCAAAAGTAGCAAGTGGCTTGGACTCCCCAGTTAAAATGTGATGGGTATAGAGTAAATGTGACATCTCCTATAGAAGTGCAGCAAGAGTTATGATCCTCTTAGTACCACTAGCTTCATTTTCCAATTAGAAGACTAGAAACCTGAAGGGCCTATTCCATCTTCTACCAACAGGTTGTGTCTTGTTAGTATCCAAATTAACTCTTGGAATATCAAATACTTTGCTGTGAGCAAATTAGTAGGAGCACAATTTTACTTTACATTGTACATCTGTTAGTTGCAGCAGTTGAGTCCTCTTCTGGGAGGGAACAATGTCTCAAGAATAGTTCTTACAGAGGAAGATCTCTTCTCCATAACCAGAAACACCTGCTTAGAACATCAGTTCAAGGAAGAAACTGGTACTGACAGGTTTTTATGATTAAAATCAGAATGTTAAAGCTTATCCTGGCTGAAGTTTCCTAGCAAACCAACTCAGAGCCACCTTCATATTCTGAAATAGAAAAGGCAAATGTAGCCAGCTTTTTTTTTTTTTATTACCACTACAGAGGAGGTATTACTCCAAAAATCACTGCTTCAGGCTGGAAAGTCATCTACTTTCAGCAGCAAGCCTAGGTTATAACACCATTCTAACACTCATAGGGTAGGCCCTGCCAGGGAACAACATTTACTTCTTTTGAAACAGGGCAAAACAAGCTAGTTCTTAGCCCTACACAGCTGACATTCTTCGCATATAGTAGTTTGGAGGTGCAGGTAGGAGGAGTGTGTTTTCCTTCTCAGCCGCCAAACAATCTGGTGTTAAGCTTTAGTGTTCAGTTTGAGACAAGGACATGTTTGGAGAACCCTGTGAATTTCACTTGCCCTTGAACTTCCAAGGGAGGTTCTAGGAATCAACAAGCTTAAGACAGGAGAGGAATGCTATCTGAATAAGTCCTTGCAGTTTGATTGTCAACATTTATATTCCTCACTTCTAGTTAATTATTGGAGCAACTCTAAGTGTCAGCCACAACAAGGAAAAATTACAAACCCCCTTGTAGTTTCAGGGAAGCTTTTCCTCCTGCTGTAGAGACAGACTAGATGACAGCTTGCCCCTTCTGCTGATAAAGTGCTCAAGGCTCAAAAAAAAAAAGTCAAGTTAACTGGTTTAACAGTCTGCATATTCATTAGCTGGGCCCAGTAAGCAATTTAATTTTGAGCAGAATCGGTGGATGAAAGACATGAACAGCACCTTGAAGCTGCAGAGTTACATAACTTTAATTCAGATATATAGCATAAGAATTCTTCTCATCAGCATAAAGTTACTATCTCCATACAGGAGAATCCTGCCTAACTCAACTCCTGAGTGAGACAAGACAGGATTCTGCAAGCGTTAGACAACTAGCCAGCCAGGCTTCCACTTCAGGCAGAAAGGAGTTCTTTAATATGTTTATAAATGCAGTTTTGCTAACCTTTATGAGTTCCAGATCACATTGCCCCCTCTCATAAGCAACGCAGGCCAGATGAGGGTCTCTCTTTTCACAATATTTGCCAACTACACGGCTGTCATAGTAAGGATTCTCACGAAGGAACCGCTCTGGATTATTATTACTGTCAATGTAGATTTTGGCCAAGGCATTATGAGTCGCAGGTTCTTCACAGCCTTCATGAATCCTTGATTCAAGCCATGGCAACAGCAACTTAAGCCTTTGAAGAAGCAAACATTTTAGGTTCGTAAGTCAGACTGAGGTATGCTTGACAGCTATCCATTAATACCTGGCCTTCCCTTCAAGCAAGTCTGCTGGTCAGACTTAAAAGCAGACTCAGACCAGCCAGTTATTTTTAATGAGTCTTAAATGATTGGAGGCCAGATCTGCAGCTTAACATCAGGGAGGTTGCAGATGCCACTGGTTTTGCAATCTTTCCTTTCAAGTCCTGTTGTATTAGCTGGCTTTTCACACTTAAAGCCATTTGTTCATTTTACAGGTAACTACAAACTAATTATACAAGCTGCTGTGTGCCTACAAGACTGTCAAGACATTTTATCCAGATTTACTCCAAAGGCACATCCCATGATTAGCTGTACAGGAACTTAAGCATTCAAAAGCCACGTTTTTCACCATGCAGTGCTGTCACAACACTCCTATATGGTCCAAATAATCAAGAGACTGACTAGCAAATCTAAGCTGCTTTTCTATAAAGCAGCAGAAAGCAGTATTAGTATTGTATCATTCAAAATTGCCTCATTCATTTTGGGTATATACCAGGGTCAGGAAAGCCCAACACTGGTGTCTGCAAATGCATTTTCATTACCGATTTCTTTTTTCCACTTCAGCCACGAGCTCATCTGTTGAGAACTGGCCTCTAACCACCATGATCAAGTTCTTGATGACATCTTCAGAACAATCCACATCAAGAAGCCCTCCAACCACTGCTGGTATACGGCTAGGATTCACCTAGAATATGCCACCATCATTGAAATTAGTTATTAGCTTTACTAATAACCCACCCCAGTCTTCCACACGGGGAAATTCTAGTCAACAATTTAAACTATGCTTTAGAGCAGTGAATTTTAAGGTACTAATACATTTGTATATACATTCCAGGAAAAACTACTTCTAGGTTTGTAAGACAAAAGCTTATTGAACAGCCTCTGCACTAGAAGTGTGAGCACAAAAGACATAGCAGATTCTGCTTTAATCTACTAAAAAGTTAAGTTCCTTCTAAAGAAAGAAAGGGCAAGAGCTTAAAACCGGATTCTCCTTACCTTCTGTACATAGATCTCTATATACTTCTGCAAGTTATTGCGGTATAAGTAGAGCACCAGGTCATGAACAAAGTCAAATCGATCACAAACAATGATCAGAGGAAGCTGGTCTGTGAGCTTTGCCTCCTGTATTTCATGCAAAAAAAAAAGAAAGAAGCAACCACCATTTGTTGAAGTGTTTTCAAAGCAGGAAAATCTGACCAGGTCCCCTTAGCACTAGAAGTGCCAATACATTCAAATTTAAGACTGCCAAGCAGACAATTGACTTCAAAAGCAAGTTATCCACTATAAATACCAGGTGGCCAGTCTACCAGTTGAGATTTAAGTTTAGGCTTCACGAAGTGCCACATTATGCCTTCATCTCTGGCTTCAAAAATGACAATCAATTCACGTATTAACTCAGAAGACAGTTGCTGGACCAAGAACTTAGTAATGCAAAATGAAGTGGCATATCAAATCCCACTTTACCAGCCACAAAGCATGCAAACTGTTGTAGTACAGGTTGACTCCAGTTTTAATAAGCTTTGTCTAGCCAATATCCCTGAAAAAGCTCCTGCTGAATACTTCAGCATAGTCTTGCTTTCTGCCAACCTGGATTCACCTATTGTCAAGTGACAACACATTCATGAGTTCTGTACAAGTTACATCACACAAGCTAGTTTTAAATGAATTGTGAATTTGGGCTTGTTTTCCCAGAGATAGCCTAGAAGGACTTATTATATGCCTGGAATAGGACGAGATTCCTATTCCAGCTACACAGTAGACTACTCACAGCCATGCCAGCTAAACCTTGAGTTGGTATTTCCCTCTATTAGAAGGCTGTAGCTCTGCAGCTAAGCAAAGCTTACAGAGGACTGCTCAATCCATTGGACAGAATATTTACCTTCAGGAAGTTCTTCACTCGTTCTGGGTTATAGCAGTTACTTTCACGGCAGATTCTTTCAACTTCCTTTATCTGACCAGTCTTGCAAGCTGCCTGAATGTATTTGAAGTGAACGTCTGGATCCTGGCTGAAGTTTACAATGGAACCCAAAAAATAGAACAGTCCTAGAAAGAGTCACATGTTTTTAACACAGTTAGAAGGGTAAGTGAAGCAAGTACAGATTGTTACGGGCTTCAGCTTGTGACTTATAACACTTCCAAGAGTAGCTTTCATTTGATTACAGGCAAAAAATCAGAAGGATTTTCTCCCCTCTTTCAGGTTTCATCTTTCTTTCTGATCTTTATTCAAAAGGGTTAAGAAACTTTCTGGAACAAAGCTATCCCTAGAACTCAGTGTGATGAGCTCACTCTCTAAATGCATCCAAAGGTCCAGCCATGACAAGTACCTCTCCCACAAAAAGCTACAATCCTTACTACCTGCTTCAATCAAGTACTGCTTCTAAAGTTGCTTCCCTCTAATACTGTACCTTCATAGCTTTTGAAAGATTCAAAAAGCTCCACAAGTGACTGGGTACCAAGCTGCTCATGGTATTTAGAAGCAACTTGCACACAGAGCTGTAGGTTTTGCCTAATGTTTGCTGACAGCATGGCACGCAAACACTCCACAGAGTCTTCAACTGAGAGAGAGCCAAAGAAGTTCACAAGCCACTGTAAAGAGAAAGAAATTTTACTCCATAACTCATACGGGATTTGACTGACTTCTAAAATGTGGCAACTAGCCAGAGTTTCTACCCCAGCTACTAGAGAGAAGCCTTCCAGGCACTAAGACCAAAGACCATATTCACCATCTTTACAACTACAACAAAAATACAGTTTGGAAGTAAGATTTGAAATGCCCGCCTAGGAAACTGAGGGCAGATTTAAGCCATTGAAAGTATAGATTACAGTTTAATCATTAACTGAACAAATGTTCTTGAATCACAGCTACATGTGCTACTTCAGTACCTACAAACCATCTTATAGCGGCTGCAGGGATTTTAGGAGCTACAGGAGTGGTCACTTCACTTAGGCTTCCACTTGCTTGCTCTGTACAACAGACTTACCTCAGGATTCAGGAGGTGAGTATGAACAACAGCACGCTTAATATCATAGAGATCTGTGTAGTGTTCCAAAGCTCGCTGGAGCAAGCCTGCCTTTTCACACAACTGCGCAATATGAGCACGATCATAGTGTGTAAACATTTGGTTTCCAAGAATGGCATCTGCAACCTAGGAGATTACATGTCATATTCAGACTGTCAAAAGAATCACAGCAGCTCAGCCTAAAAGTTGTTGAAAAGTCACAGCATTGACTCATTAGTCGTCTGATGTTGCTAGACTATTTGTAGGTATCAATATCAGACATCATATCCTTGTGCAAGCCTACTACTGTCTCCCCTTCACCTTTTTGAGGAATAGGTTAAGAGGCCTTACCTGCGGGGCATGAATCAAATTCATTTCCAGGAGACGAGTCTGAAGGTGGCCTTCCGCGGGACGGTTATTTTTCAGGGCATCCAACAGAAAGGACGTGCACTGCTGGATAAGACTGTTCTCCATGAAGACATCCACAATCTGTTGAAATTGATCAAGTTAGAGACATGTGTCTATGTAGACACATACACATTTATCCATATATACTAATGGCCTGACAAGAAAGGCAGCTCATGGCAGCACCTAGCATGCTATATTCCCTTTGTTTTCATAGGATTACTACCATGGTAATAGAGAAACAAGTTTCACACTTTGTTTTCTTTTTCTCTACAATGTAAGAAGCACGCTACTTTGAGCTGTTACATCAGATTTTGCCACCCACTCTATTTAGTTTTAACAGAGCATGTAACAACCATTCCTTCCCTCTTGAGACAGTTGCTACAAGAACAGCTAAGATTTTTTTCAGTAGCTTCAGTTATTAAATAATGAAAAACATTGCCTTATTTCTCTGTCCATTTAAGCAGAAGTGGCCACTGGCAGCCAGCACTCAACTTAGTTTTACTTGTTCATTTTCCTGTAAATTCTCTGCATGGGAAGAATTAATGTATGCTCCACTAAAGCCAAAAGTAGGAATTTTCTAAATGGACAGTAACACTCATTATTACTTAGGCTAAGACTGTGGCAGATTCACTATCAATATTACAGTAATAAGCCAGAAAGGTTCCGTGGGAACTTGAGGACACTTGCCTCAGACTTAACAGTAATCAAACTTGACTAGAATAGTTTAGTCACCTTTCTAACCAAGCCCACTAAATACCTGAACTGGTCTTACCAGTCCCTAAAGTGGTACTGTGCTATTACCTCTGCCTAGAAAGAGACCAGTACTCTTGTTGTAGGCATCACCTGGTTAATGTTAGCCAGTGGCTCCTCATCCTGTACCAGCATCTGAGAGAACTGCAAGCCTTGCTCTGGACTGACTCTCATCACACTTCTCAGTAAGAAGATCCAGTCTGGGGTATAGCCAACCTAGAGATTTCAGAAAGAGTCATGCATGTCTGGAAAGGTTTACACACCTTTTAAGCTTTCTGGTTCTTTAGCATAGGCACTATGAGTTGCTCTGAGGTTGCCATGCCCATATCTCACTTTCCAGGAATTCTTAGAAAAAAGCACTACTTGTCTGTTCACATAGAAATTCAGTATTCACCTACTTAGTAACTGAGCAAGAAAAACGTCCTGGTGCAAGTAAGACGACGGCTAGAAACAAAACTTTCAACAGTCTTAAGGCATTATCTATCAGGTAAGCTCCTAAACTTACAAGCGGACGTCAGGGAAATTGTTTTGTAATCCAACCAAAAAAGAAAAAACTGTCGTATGAATTTAGGAAGAATCTTATCTTTATTCTCTAGAATAAGCTTAAGCCAGTCCATTAATTTGATAACGCAAAAAATTCTGCATGTTCTGAATTTTATTTTTTGCAGACTGCTCAGACCTTAGTCATACACTGATTTGCACTATGACAACGAAGAAAACACTGTTTCTCAATCTTACCTACTTATCAGTTTTAAGTGACAGAAATCAAACTTATCTCATGGAAGATAACTTGAGAATGTGCACATGAAACATAAGATAGTCTAGCAGTTTGTGATAAACAACTTTACCTTTTTAGCATACAGCACTATTTTCTGGAACTGACCAGTTTCAGCAAAGCACTGAATCACTTTGTTTGGCACATTAGCACGAAGATAGACACTGAGTGCAAGGGTTGGGTCAGCGGTCTTCACCAAGTCTCCCAGCTCCTCCGAGCACTCCAGCTGAAGTCAGAAGCAATATTTTATCAAACAGAAGAATTCATAGATGTAGTATCAACAAAAGTATTGTTCACACTCAGCCATTACAAGACAACAGAATTAAGCTAGTGTCCTGCTGAGCCTACCTTGTCTTCCTTCAGCCACTTCTCTAGAAGCTGTTTGCGGCCCTGCTGTAAGACAGGGCGACAGAGCTCCAGAGATTCAAACTTGTTCAGCTGTCCCTGGTCAAGCAATATTCCAAAGTACTGGAGCAGGGGAGAGGCCTGCCCAGGCTGAGCTGGCACACTCTGGAACTTCCTGATTGTATCACTGGTACGTAGAATTCCCTGAAGAGGCACAAGATAGAGGAGCAATACTTAGCGACAGCTAAATAGTATTAGTCAAAAAACAGGCGTTGAGCTATACACTGAGGCATCTACTCTTAAGCCTTCAGGGTGGAGATCTTTATCAAACCAATGACATTTTAGCAAGAAGTCAGTGGCCACAGCAAATCCAGTCTATGGTTGGAAAAGTATAGCAGATGCTCCTTCAATAGGATACAGGAGAATGTATTTGTCAGAAGCAGCAACCGAACTACAGAGAACTAAGGCTAGTATTGCAGCAGTCTAGTTTTTTAATGTCAAGTACTGAAATGCAAGTGAGCTAAGTAAGTCCACTAAGCCAAGGCAACTCCAAGACTTCTAAGCTTTAGCTTTGGAGTTTTACCTTTGGTGCAGATGCAGCTACTTTAGCAGCATCTGCATAGCTTCCTTGAGCAAACAGTGTGTTGAACTTTCTGGCAAACAATTCTTCTGCCCCAGCCAGATTACTACGTATAGCCATACGCAGTCCCAAGTCAGGATTCTGGAGAACACTCGTAGCATAGTTCACTATGTTGTCTTCCTCCACACATACGGAAAGCACCTGGGAAAGGACAAAAGGCCTATGTGAGGAATACTGTCCCTTCCACAACTATCATATAGCAACCAAATAGCTACGCAGTCCATCAGTGAAGTAGATTAAAAACACAAGTGCCTCCCCCAGCAGTTCTGTACTAGGAAAGGTTAAAAACTGACCAATCAAATAGTTATTCGCTCCCTTGATGTTTGTTGCATCAAGTCACTCATTAGGTTTGTTACATTCCATTTGAGCTTTAGAAGGCTCAGAAACAGAACACTGGATTTGTTACCTGTCCTTTTTTGTTCACACCAATAATGCCTGAGGTAGGTTCATGAGGAGCTGTGACAAAGATAGTATCAGCACTAATACGGTTCATGTAGATGCACACTCCAGACTCCAAGTCATACATGTGGATATATCCATACTTTGTGATCAGGTAGATAACACCATGCTTAATTCCAATCTGCCAAGAGATAAGTCAAGACTAAGATTGTAACAGTTAAGACAGCTGCCTTTAGCCTAGTCACAGGACAGTACTGCAGTGACATGCCTTTGCACTGACATTAACAACAGATATAGCTTTGGGCTTCTTCCTTACAGACTCAAAGCAATGAACAGCTTTCCTGGCCATCTGGAGCCGTAGCTTCACTGAACAGAGAGGTTGAAAGGAAATTAAGATGCATCTGCAGCAACAGACATACTCCCCACTTTAATAAGCCAGGCTGAGGGAGAAAGTTTGGGCATGGTTAGCATCCTAGTCTAGATATGTCAGTACAAGTTTACGTTGAGAAATATTGGGTAATCCCACTCTTCCAACAAGGCCTACCCAAAGCACCAGCAGAACTTAAACCAAGCTCAGCTATTGAGTAACTCCAGTTTAACTGACAAGTCACTTAAACTGGGGAGGCTTTCAAGTCACAATGGCCTTCAAAATACTTCCACTTTGGACCAAGTCTTCAGAAGTTTTGTTAATTAAGCCTCAAGCTCAAGTATACAGCCACATGAATCCTGCCACATAGACAACTTGCTTTGTTTACCTCAGTTTATTAAGGTATCTCTTGGTTCATTTATGAAGCTGGTCTGTTAGATTGGTCAGCAGTTGCACGCCCTGGGACAGTTTGCTTTTAACATGCAGTTTCTAGTCCTACAGACATGCTAAGTGAATATATGACAAGCTGTCAAGACAACCAGCTAAGTTCTTTCCTAAATTAGCATCCCAAATTGCCTTTTCTGTACTACTACTACAGGAAGTAGGCTCATACAGGACTCCCCTCTCCATTTGTCTTAGAGTGACATCTACTTAGATGAAATAGACGTCTACTTAGATGAAATGAATGTAGATGAAATGCCACTTTCATGTGAAGCTACATCATGCACCATGACATTCTTATCTAGAACTCCGAGCACTAGTAGGGAGTTCAATAGCCCAAGTGATGTTAAAGACATTCTACCACAAGACACTACTGAGGGGTTTTTTGGGGTTTGGTGGTGGTTGCATTTTTTTGTTGTGGGTTGGGGGGATACGACGACTTTGCTTGCTTGCTTTTAACTACAACCCTAAGTTGACATATCTGGACAAATACTGGAACATCCTATATATTTGAGTTTGAGTTACTGTTTTAATGTCCAGGATACCTCCCACAAATCTATTAATACCCTTCCCAGAACTAGGAGGAATGACAGAAAAGCACTAGTAGAAAGCATTCCTTATGACAGAGATGGCAGCTACTTGCCAGGCTATAAAGTTGATTTTTGGGGGGGCAAACATTTACCTGCATTGCCACAGGAAAGTCTGTCTGTGCCTCAGGTGGGAAAAACACATCAACAGCTTTCTTAACAAATGGCTGATTTCCAGTAGCTGGCTGACCTACTTCAATTATGTGTAGCTAGGAAGAAAAGAGTACATGTCACAAGACTGCCTGCAAGTATAGCCACATGAAAGAAGTTCCTCTCTTCAGATATGCTACTGAAGTCACATGCCACACTTGGATGATTAATATCTGCCCAATCCTGAACCAATACAGTCTGGGGAGCTGTGCCCCACATATTTATTAAAGGAACAAGTTTTCCAGAACTTTGATAAAGTAAAAGCCAGAGAAATTTAAAAAAGAAAAAGACATACTTTCTGTGAAAACAGACTGTATTTCTATTCAAGGCAACTTGTTTAAGACATTTTGAGTGAGACTTGTCAATTCATCAACAATTTGTGCAGGACAGGACTAAGAAGTTAGACATTTTGGTGTTACCTCAGTTCTTTACAGACCGCTCAGCCATTGTGGCATACAACTGCTACTGAATTCTATTATCAGTTTGATGCTAATAACCTACCTACAGCACTAAGGCTCATCTAGTCTCTTTCTGTACTGGAATCAAGTCGTAAGAGGCTGCTCAATGACAATTTCATACACATAAAACACCACGTAAGCATAAATTGAATACCCTGAGTTCAGTTCTTATTGCATCTACATTTGTTCTTATGTCTAAGCCTGAGACTTTTTGCAGTTTCTATCCCACTGAAACAAAGCATTTTGATGCTGACCAAATATGCTGTGCACACAGTTCCCAAGCTGCTCTTCAGACAGCATACACTAAACTGTGTGATCACTGAAGTTCTGTTAGTACCAAGTTATGCTACAGCAGAACAGAAAAACAGTTGCAGACTTTACCTTGCCACCTGCAGGACTCCTCACAGCAAAACAGAAGAGGGTAGAAGGTTTGGCATTTCCCTCTATTTTGAATTCTGCAAAAGCTGCTGCGTGGCCCTCTATAGGTTGGGAGACTTTTCTATCAACTGAGTACAGCTGCATTGCACCAACCACACGATTTTGCTAGAGAAAAGAAGAAAGGTCAGCTTTTGGAGATAAGATTTCAAATGTTTACAGCAAGACTTTTGGGACAGTAAACCAAAAAGCAGCAAATGCCTCCCATCCCCTCCTCCAATGTTTTAATTGTTTCAGAGGTCAAGTTATTCCTACACAAAAGATATTTCTGAATTTTCGATCTGTAGAAATCAAAGTTAAGAAACCATAGCAGCTATTAAGTGAAGCAGGCCAGGGCCCTCCTGAGAGTTTTTATAGCACACTATTTCCAGGTAGCTTACCTGTGCTGAAATTCCTATCAGCAGCAGCCATTTTTGGTGTTCATCTGTTCTGTAATTGATGATTTGGCAGCCCGCAAGACTAGCATGCCTGTCAAACATCTTTTGAGGTTGTGATTCTCCCTCCATGCTCCAGTGGTAGACTGCTGTCTCTGTCACCAAGGCAACTGTATTCACAGATATCCATTTCCAGAAGATCACTTCCTCTGCCATCGTGTGGGCTTTCATTTTACTTTTCATCTCAATGTTGAAGATCTGAAGTGTTTTCCCAGCTAGTACAACAAAACCCAAGAAACATCAGGTTAACACAATGGCCATCTTGCAGTTAGCCTATTCACAAGCTCCCAGTTTACCTCACTAATCCAGTGGTGTTACAGAAACGGTTAGTGTCCTGTCACAATTTGATGCTTGACTCTGGTAAGAGTCCTCTCTCCACCCCCAACCTCTATCATCCCTAAACAAAATACTATTTCTTGTGGACACTCACACAGACATTCCAACCAGCAACTGACAAGCATAGACATTTTGATTGACTAGAAACTGTAGTTAAAAGACAGTCTAAGCCACAAAGCTTGTGTAAACTCTGGTTTAGGTAGCAGCACAGGTATACAAAGTTATAGGTGTCTAGTAGATGTCATTCAGTATAATTAATAGGAAGAATGGCTCCAGTTTGTATCAATTTAGTAGCTGCTGTAGATGACCTGGACTGAGTCCAACAGCACAAGACTTGCAACAGCTTGAGACAGTTGAGTGCAGTTCGTTCAACAGAAAAATAGAATGGAAGCTATGGTCTCTAACTAGGGATGGATGTGCTCTGTACAACAGTAATACAAGTGCCTACTAAAGAGAACAGTTAAAAGGTCAGAAAGATTACACAAAGGTTTGGAGCTTTAGTTCCAGTTAAGGTTGCTGCTTCATGATTTGTGTAACTATATTGTAGGTTTAAGCTTGACTTTAGTATTCCTTTTAACTACCAGAAGCAGGTAGTAAAGGTAGACTATTAAAACTAATGTTAACTGAACCAACCTATAAATAAGAACAGACTTCCTTTCATGAAGTCAAAGTGGCATTTTACTTCACTGCAGATGAGACTACTCCGCTCCAGGAATATTGTCTTCTGTTCACAAGACACCCACTCAGACTGCTAGAGTATTGGCTTGTAACGCCATTATTTCCACTCATATTTCAGAAGCATCTTCCCTGCTAGTAACACTTCTGACTGTCAAACTGGTAGATGCTCCTTCTACTAGGAAGTCTTGATAGATGAAGGCCGCTGGCCACTGAGGAATCGTTTTCAAGAGATACTAACACCAAGTTAATAGGCATCTGACTGCTCTAAAGCATTTTAGCATAATTTATACAGTAAATTGATCATATTAGTTTAATGTAGTGCCAAGAGACAATGGAAGACTTCAAAGATACGACATGCAGCACTTATGCTTCCTGGATTAACTGCATAACAAACCGTTAACCTGATCAACTTGTTCCTAGGACAGCTTGCTAGCTTTCCTGGGACCAAAAGCAGCCTATTTCTGACCATCTTGCTCCACACATGCAGTTGCTGTATTATACAAACTCAATAAGCCCAGGCCTAACACCAGCTGTAAGCTGATAGTTGGAAACAGAATGTTTACTGTATTGGACAATAATCCATGCAGCAGTAGACTGGTGTTATCAAAGGATTGATTTTGGCACTTCCACAGTGCGCAGCCTTGAATGCTGAAAGTAGACAAGTAGTTCTGGAAGGGCTCTAGTCACCAACTAAACAGGAATACCAGCACATGCATGCAGAAACTGCTCTTAGTCTTCCTGAAAAGGAAGCAGGATGTCCTCCTTAGTTTTCAGAGCACAGAAGAAACCAATAAGCTACTAAAACAAGCTAAAAGCTCATGCCCATCCATTTTCTAGATTAAATTTGACTGCTGTTACAGTTGGAAATAGCTTTAGAAGCTTCATCAAGCAGCTAGCTATGAATGTTGAGGGCAACAGGAGCCACAGTGATACTACTTCTTAAGCATGGCAACACAAATTCAAACTTCAGAACTCTACACTGTAATTAAACTACCAAAAAATCCCGTTATTTGGATTAGAGAGAGCAGAACCTGCTATGAAGTTGCAGTGAGAGCATGTGTGAGTTTGAGTCTTATGTCTACTTGAATACATTCTTAGGCCAAGATATGAGACAAAAAGCCAGACTCTTATGTAAAGTTTTTCTGATAAAGCTACCAGACTGATCAGTCTAGACTATTCTCTACAGGTGTAGTCAAGTAAGCAGATGCAATTTTTGAACACTGGCACAAGAATTTACATTTCAGTTCACCGGGTATGAAGTTTCTCCATTCCACAAAGAATGGAAGCACCCCCAAGTGCTGCATTCTCCACTTACACCGACTGGGGAGTACTCTCAGTACAGAGCAAAGCAAGAGAATCATGAATACAAGGACAAAGCACAAATCTTGGTACACTAGGAGAATGCCACATGCAATCCAGAAATGAAATTGTGCATACTGTATTTCAGTTTAAATTGAGAACCATTTCATTTCTTTTTCTGAGGGCGGATTTGTATGTTTATTGCTCAGTAATCCTCAGATTATGAGCAACTCCCAGTCATGGCACACTGAGTCACAATATGCAACAGTTTTGACTACTGAAGCCTCAGTCAATCAGCAGGGAAAGTCTGAAGTGACAGACCAACTCAAACCATGTCTTCAGCACAGTTCACTGTAGTTCTGCTGGTTATTGTGGGTAACATATTGGTTAGGTAGCTCTATTCATCCTCTTTTCTCCCCAGACCTTCGGTAATTAGATTACAGATAGAAGAAGAGATCATTAAGTTTGCAATACCTGACAACAACTCTGCATGTCAGTGTGACATAATTCACTCAAACTTATCTGTTCAGAGGACAAGCTTATTCATGCTGCATGGACAGAACAATACTCCTTTTGAGCAAGTCTTAACACTGGCAAGAATAAAGCTATATTCTTCAAAGCTGATAGTACATTTAGTTAGTAGGTTAGTTTTAAAACCAGATGATACATAGTTTCTTTTTAAGAGCTAGATTAAGCTCTGCTAGTATAGGGAAGGCACTTTCCTTGCCAATATGGTTTGTTTAAAGGGGTCCAAGATTAAGGACAATGAACTCAACAGATCTGAAATTATTTTTATATTGTTACCTTTACCCACACCACAGGTAAGGCAGTCCTTTGCAAAATGTATAAGGATCTTAGCTGAATCACAGATTCAGCTGAAGTCAAACATGAACACATTAGTTTTCCCCTAATGTCAGTATAAGCCTGAGTTCAAAGACAAGAAGTTACAGTTTTCAGACCAGTTCTGAGGACAGTTATTTCTTGGACCCCTAAGTAGTTTCACCATGGTTTTTCACAATAAAACACTTAGGCAGAAATGAATAGCACACAGGACATGCTAGCAGAGGTCTCTCATAAAAGTACCACACCTTGGTTTTGTCTATCAACTGTACTTCCATTATATACACACACACACACACAAACATTAAGAGCACACTCCTCTTCACTTGGTACAGTCAATAGTCAAAGCAGCCAAATGGTTAGCAACAAGCCAATGGAGAACATTTTCACTGTAATACCAGTTGAGGATTAAGATCCCCCACCTGGCTATGAAGTAAACTGTCAAATGGCTACCTTTAAGTTCAGTACTTTTTATGAGATTAGACCATTCTGTACTACTGAACATGAAATGTCACAACAAAGTTCACTCACCATCTGTTTAGATAAGATGCAGGAAGAAAAGTACATAGTCAGTAACAGTTATTGAGATTTAAATCCCAGAAGCCGCTCATTTATGAGGACAGCCAGAGGTGTATTAAAAATTGTTTCCTTGAGCTCAGAGTGCTACTTAAAGCCAGTATCAACACCACAGGTACTTATAAGCAGAGGTCTTCTATCTGCAAGATCTCATGACTGACAAACTTAACATGTTTGTACATTCAGACTGTAATAGTTGCTGGCCATCCTTATGACAATTTTATACAATCATAGAATAGTTTGGGTTGGAAGGGATATTTAAAGGTCATCTAGTCCAACCCCCATTTGTTAGTATCTAGTAAGCTCTTCAGAGCTACAGGAAAGGGCCAGGACAGAGCAGAGAGTAAGAGTGGCTTTACACCTCTATTCATCTGGATAGGTGTCCATTATGCTTACAACCCCCGCTTAAAAGGAAAGTATACCATATGTTGACCTGGTCCTCAGTGAGACTAGGATGTTGCAGTGCCAAGCCCAAGCATCTCACACCTACTTGGAGGCAAATCATCCAAAGATGACTGAAAAATCCACTGCCAGAAATACAGCATGCAAGTTCAGGCAAGAATTCTTATCCTAATCTACATTCTGCTTAGAAAGTTCACACAAATCTAATGCTTAAGAGTATATGTAAGCAGTAATACAGCTAAAGAGTAGATTTCATACTGCTATAATAAAGGGTTACTCACCTTTTAGTGCAATTACTTTAGAGGCTGGATTCATGATGGCACTTTCGGCAGAAATTGGACGTCTGATGGGTGTCGTTGGATCACTCATGTCAATTATCACTACTTGGGCCTGCTCTCCCACTTTCTCCCTGATGCAGATGAACTTGTCAGATTCCATTGTTAGGGTACTGAATCCAATGTTTGCTGGGTTAATGCCCAAATTTTGGAGCTAGAAAGAGGGAAGAGAGTGCTTTATTAACCTTCTCATGTTGAAGGTCTAACTCAAGCTTCTATGTTTAAAGCCTCCTCCAGCAGGAAATGCAAGATTGGCATATTTCTCTGGTAAAAGTGTATATTATGGAACTACCATTTATCTTCTGTTTCTCTTTGTTCCATAGAGCTACACAATTCTCAGTATTCAAGTCCTAAAGACATTCCAAAGTCATGTTATTGATGTAAACTGAAAGGATTTTTAACTTAAGCATTTATTGTTTAACCTGGTTCTAGTAATGTGATAGGCTGCATACTATCGGCATCACTACTCCCAATTTCGCAATGCTGGTAAATTTGATACTAAAAACTTAAGTGGCAGAACTACAACGTACAGAATCAGTGGCCTTATGGAAAGGGATGATTACACATATGCAACCCACTCCTGGCCACATTATGGAATGAAGTCTACATACCAGGGCTCAAACGGCCTATTTTTACAAGCAGACTCATTCATCTTGCTTCTTAGAATCTAATTCTTGCCAGTAAAAGTTAAGAAAAATGTGTTAAAATAATCAGTTATTCCATCTCTCCTTGCCCAAGACGTCATGCCATTCGGCTTAACAAAGGCAGGGATTGCAATGCAGGGCCTCTTCATCCCTTATGTCCCACTCTCAAAACATAACTTGTGCTCAATCATATGATAGTAGGATACAAAGCAGTAACTCTTAAGTAATTTTTTTTTGCCACGACTGCCCCAGAAGGTGACTATTTCCCATTTTCATCTTTTTGTTAACACTTCGTTTCCATTCACTTCCAACTTCAGGTTAACAGGAGGAGGTGGCAGTGAAGGAGTATCACTGTTTCAATTGGTCTGCACTAAATCAGATGCACCTATGCAGCACACCCCAGCTTGGTATGTATGCAAGCTGCATTTTATGTAACAGCAACTGTGACAAGCCTAAGCACCTGCTTCATGCTCCAGAGCAACACTTTTCAAGCAGAGGAACTGTAACCACTTCACTGAAGCTTCTTAAGGGATTAACCTACACTGCTTTTCAGTGCACTGCAAGTGAAAAATTACTGCCCTCAAGGAGATGGTATAGAACCTACCACCAGCAACACCAAGTCATTAGACTCCTCTCATAACATACCACCAGGACCTTTATACAATAGACTAAACACCTTGGGCAACAAGTTCCATGATGGTGTCACAAACACTGTTTTAGTATGTTTTGATCTGGCTGATCACGGCTTGTTTCAGCTTCTGTAAAGCTACTCACTAAATCATAAATTGGGTATGTAACCAAGATACCTAGAAGTGTGGTGTGTCAGGACTGTGCCCAAGAATGCTTCAGGAACTGTTTGGTTTCTGTCCAGTTCTTCCTTACTAATGAAGAGCTATTCAGCTCAGTAACTGCTAATCTTGACATACTCAAGTTTCAGTAATGCAATACAAGCCAAATGTACGCATGTGTAAAGACATTTACTCCCTCCCAGAAGTGTCTCTCAGCAAAATTGAGACCCGTTCAGCTAACACCTCCCTTTACAGGTAAACACTTCAATAGATGCTAGTAAACTTCAGTACATGTCATTCATTCCAAAAGGCAATTAAAAAAAAATTTAGGCACAAGAACATCAGAAGCCACTTGCAACTACAGTTTTGAAACCAAGTCCACTAGGCATGCAGCTATCACAGGCCTCTGTCAGTAAAGAAGATTCCATATCAAGACAACTCATTTACTTTTCATATGTAATGCACAAAATTTTAGTACCCAATAAACATGCAAGTTGTAGCTCCATCAACTTCTGTGACCTTGTGCGACAGAGGAATAAATGATAGGCCCTTAATTCTACTGTTCTTGGTCACATGCTCTAGACCAGACAACATGTACTTATTGTGACAGATTACATGTTCATGTAGTAGACACTTCAGCGCTGAGCATGATCTGGGTCCACCTACCAATAGAGTACAGTCCATTCTAAGAGACTAACTAAATTAATTGTCACAAGAGTGGTCAAGAGATTTAACTACAGCCTAGTGAAGTTCCTAACTTGATTTAATTAATCCAAACTCAGATGTACTTCCAGAGTACTGAAGTAGAAACACACCCTCTTCAAGGTCTCTTCAATTACTGTGCTTCAGCTTGACCTACTCTTCAAGAGACAGCCCCTGGACACTCATTCTGTGTGGTGAGAATCTTGAGGCATTAGGCTACTTGAAGTTCAGCTTCAAGGTTATTCACTCCAAAATCTGGTCCGTGTTGAAGAGTAACACTTTGGGTATCTTCACCAAGATAAGCAAGATTTTGCATCAAGTTCTGATATTAATATTTCCCATTTTAACATTCTAAAATCTAGCAAAGCTTTCAAAAGACATAAGGCTAAATTATGCACGAGTCTCACTGCCATCCTTATTATTAGGGAAGTCAGTCACATCTTCTAAAGACAAAATGTCAGTACTTCCTAAAGGATGGTCATGTGAATACTGCAAGCCTCAATGAATGATCACAACACTTCACATTTAGCAGTCTGAAGAGGCATACTCCTTATGACTACACATAAGAACACAAGCAGAATCTCTTTACCACCAAAGGGACATTAGTCAATATCGCTTCTATCCTGGATGGGAAAAAACCTGCCAAGACGATCCAGACACCTTCCTTCTTGTTCCTCCAGCACAGAATTAAGAAAACTATTACAGGAGGTAGCAAGCATTTAGCTATGTATCTTAAAAGGCCCAGGTAAAGGTGCTACAGGTCATTACTGAAGTTTGTATATATTAACCAGGGATTTTGCAGTTTATTTTCATAAATGAGTGAACATCAGGCCTCTCAATTGCTACTAAATTTTCATTTGTTATTATGCTTCTTTGGCAGGCAGTACACTCAAACTAAGGTTGCCTTCTTCTGAAAGAAGGATTCGATATTACAAAGTCATTCCGAAGACATTCACTATGGGGATAGCCTCCTTCCATGATTTTACCCCATACTTTACTTTTGGGTAATTCAGTTAAACCCTACCAAGGGACCTCAAGCACCCCCATGTAGGTTACTGCAAGCCTCGTTGTAGAGGAAAGGGTAACACTGTGTTCTACAAGTAACAGCCTAATGCCTCCCCTACCCTTTCATGCCCTAATGACCATTATGTACAGTGTAGAACTATCATCACTATCAGGCTGAATGAACCTCGTATCTATGAAGCAAAAATGAAATCTAGTATTACTGCAGGCTGGATTAGATCATTGCCTACCAAACTTACTTTTAAGCATCTTATAGATACTGAGAACTTATGACATGGTAAAGATTAACCTGAGATATTGATTCCCACCCTGAATGAAGAGACAAATCCTACACTTAGGATAAAATACAGCTATTAGTCTGAGACTTAGTCTTTCCCCATTCTACTTTACCAAGATGGTACCATTTGCTAAGAAATGGAGTTAGGATGTTTTTACACAAGTGTACTACTAAATATTGGGCTTTAACGCATTTCCCTTTCTGTGGAGTACAGTGATCCAGGCTCAGCCAGCACAGACCAACTCAGACATTGATACTACCAGTCTTCAAACTAAGTCCATTTCTCTAATGGGAAATACTTAGGCCTAACTTACTGTCTGTTCAATACAGACACTCTAATACTCGCAACCTACCATCAGCTAAGTGCTGAAGTCAGAACAACTCTGAATTTAAGGTCCTCCAGGGTTCAGTAAATAGCCCATTTCAACTTTATGCCACACAGTTCTAGTGTAAATGATTTTGAGATGATTATTGTTTTTTAAGCCCATTATAGAAAAGTAAGGCTTGGACAGAGGCTATAGGTATCCAAATATTAAAAACTGCCTACTAAAAGCTCTGTTAAGCACATACTACTTTAAGCATAATACAAACCAAAAACACAGTAATAGATTCTCAGAACTCTTACTCATGTGACTATATAAAGTTATAATCATGCTTAATAAGGACCTGCATATAGTTGTTGGACATCCCCTCTCAATTGCCCACCCTCAGCTCATCTCCTGCTACAGCTCCCATCTTGACAAATGAGGGACATGAAAGACATCTACAAGAGCTAAAACATGCAAGGCTCACAGGTTTTAGCTGCAGTTGCAATTAGGCTTTAATCTTAAGTGATAGTTACTCCCTACACAAAAATTTGTTCTTGTAAGTCAATGACGAGAATTAGATCATCTATTGAGTCTCCCTACCACTACCCTTTCCAATCCAGTGAGCAAATATGGTCTCTTCAACACTAAACAGCTGAATCAAGTCATGATATTTAGCCCTACCTTTGAATACAAGTTGAAAAAGTCATTTACAACTTGCAAATATCCTGAGCACTTTTAAGTCCACATGTCTAGCCAAAGCAAACTCATGAAAGCCATTACACTTCAGCTTAGTCATGCCTATTGCACAACAGATAGTAATTCTTAACAAGGCATCTCAGACTATCCACACAGAAAGTGGTTTTGTCCAGAAAATGACAAACATAAATCCACATCCTTTATGTTTAAAACCAAGATACCTTAGCTTCAGTGCTGCACCAAGATGCACAAAACTTATGCATCAAGAGCATGCCATGCATACACTTTTTTCACATTAGTTGGCTGTGCTCAAGAGCCTGTATTAGTTATTCACCAGAAATCAGAACCCTGCCTACAGATCGATGTGTATCCATTTAAGGGACAAAGCCCCCAACCCAGGAACCTGAGACTTTGTATAAGCAACAGTTTCCTCTACAGGCAAGCAGAGATTTTTGCTAGTGAAAACTGAAAAAGCTCAAAAGGGGACAACGACAAACTTTTAAGAGCAAACCAATGACTAAGTAAAGGAAACGTTTAATTTTAGATCAAGAACACTTTGTACACTGAATTCCAATAGTATTGCTTCCAGTCTATGTACCAGTCTTTCACAGCACTTCCATTGTAAACTACAATCCCCTTCAAAGAGTTCAATCTGGTAAATAATTTATAATTCACTGCTCCAACAGAAGCACTGGAGTTAAGAACCTGATTAAATCACAGTAGCTTAAGCCGTATGTACTAGTACTTCACGATAGCAGAGCTGGCATAGTTTGTACAGCTGCAGCTGGGCAGCCATCAGACCAAAACAAGTCCTTATCTTATTCCCCTCCCTTGCTATGGGACTTAACTATGATATCCTCTGTGGGAAGAATGAGCAAGATTCTTTATGAATTTATGAAGGCTCATAGCTACAGAGTCCACATCTAAAAAACAACTGTTTGATTGCATTAAATGGAGCTAAACAGGAAGACTTGAACACATCTTCAGCTTGACTACTACCATATCAAGACCTGGATATCTTTCTTTTGCTGCAGCTATTCTCCATCTTTCAGCTCACATGCTCATACAGGACCTGAATGTACAAGCTATAACAACTTCAAATTTCATGTGCACCGTGACTGGCAGTCACTCCTCCTGCACAGGCTTGGAGCTACAGTTCAGTCAGAAGGATGAGCAACATAAAGCAAAATGAGCTTCACAAGGAATGCAAACAGTCTGCTGATCTCTAGTACTCCTCCAATTTTATGTGGACCAACATTGCTGTTTTGCTTCACACTATCATTTATCCACTTCCAGCTAGAGAGAGTGGGAGAGAAGAGTTCAGTATTTAGCACTGCAACTTATGTTTAGTTCCTCCGGAGAGCACTTTCTGTACTCTTTGGTTCTTCTTTTAGTAAGGTACATACAACTATCTCAGGAAGATTCTGAACTTGAGTGAAATAATGTTTCATCAGCAACAATCTGAATTTGTAATTGAGTCATTAGAGCGCTAATAGCTATTTTAACTACTTAAAGCCATATTATTTAAAATGGTTATAGTACAGAGATTGACTTAAGGTGCAGAAAGATTTAATGTAGGATCACTGAAACACAGTACAATTATAAGGAATTGTAACTTTTTTGGATTTAACATCATAAAGCAGAGCAGCAGATCTGTTACACTAATTTTAACTATGACTATTTAAATGTAGCCAAGCCAATTTCTTGAAAATGGGGGGAAGGGAGAGGGGGGAAGAGTGAGCTGAGAAAGCCAAATATGGATGACAGCAAAGCATTATGAAAAGGAGTGAAGGCCTAATCTGTTCATGAATTCCCTACCAGTCAACAATAAGCACCATGTATCATTTATTCATAACTCAATATTATGTGTTGTAAACATCTAGAGTTAGAGCTGATAAAACTGTACTGCAGATATCCAGCCAGAGCAAACACTACCAGTTCCCACATTCCTTCTGATTTCCCTCCCTGTTTATCCCACCATGTAGAGACAACTGCAGAAGCAGCACTGAGGAGGCTAACTACATTCCTACTCACAGCTACTACTAATCTCAATTTCTCTTTAGTAGAGTCCTGCTTTGGAGCTACTGCACTCAAATCAGGGGGAGATGCAAGAAAGAGTGAATCGTGAAAAAGAGTTTGGTCCTATATGTTAATGGCAGGTATCCCAAGGTTTCCCCTGCTCCTCTGCGCAGCCTCCACTCTGGGGAAAAGTCCCTCAAGCACAGGTTTGTTCCTTTCAATAAAGCCAAATTATTTAAGAGTAAAAGCAGGTGGTAGCAAAAAATAGAATATGGCTTCAGTACAAACCCCTTGAGATGTTGCTAGGTTCCCCACACCCCCAACCCCAAAGTACTACAATGCTAATATTGGCAGTGTTGCAATACACACAACACTAGCCATCACAGAAAGTCATTTAATATGCAAAGCAGCACATTACACCCAAGACATATTAAATATGATGTTCTTTCATCACATTGCATAGACCAAACACAATCAGCAGGATTTGTTAAGTTTGCTAGTTTTAAAATGTAAGAACATATGCTTCTTTCTTAGGACAGTCTGACATCAAAAACACTTTGATCCCAAACTTCTTAGACAGCTGCACTGTGGCTCTTGGGAATTCATTTGAGGTTACTATAATCACTGCTATATTGGACATTGGTGCAGAGGCAGGGAAGCGACACTGTAATTCTTCACTATGTTAAACTCTCTTAACCCATGACAACTCTGAGGAGACAGGTGTCTGCTCCCTTGGGCACGGAGGTTAGGTATTTCTGGAGTTCACTAGCCCTATTACTGTTTTTCAGGCTACAGCTCCTTCTGGAGTGACCAAGACAGTTCTTCCAGTCAAGCAGAAATACACTTCCCAAAGGGAGCTGGAAGTGGCAATAACAATCTCCCAAGCTCAGGTGCTTAAAGTGGCATCAAGTACACACTGATGGACGATACCCAGTTCGTATTTTGAAATGGATGCCTGATTTGACAGAAAGGGGCGGTACAGAGACAGAAGGATGACTTGCCAAGTCCACTTCCTGTTCTCTCATTCATTTAGCGAATTCCTTTAATTCCTGCCTCAAACTGCACGTTCAGAGACTGCTGCTCTCTCACTCCATTTACAACCCTCCCTCACCACCAGTTCACAAGGAAACAGATAAACCGGTTTGTCTGTGCTGCATCCATTAGTCATGGATCTTTTCCAACGCTGGCATTATGGTTTTCACAGTAAAGAACTATGTCATTTTTAGGGAGGATTTTTTTTTTTTTTTAACATTGTTATGTTTGGAAGGAGGGACTGAGGCTGTGCAGCTTCCAAGCCCGAATGGTTTCTTACACCTCATCTCACCAATTTCCTCCCAGTTCGCAGCTACACAGAAAGAGGTTCCCTGGAACCTCCGCGATCCGGAGACTGATGGTCGTTTAGAGAAAAAAGAAAAACCTCAATCCCTCTGGAAGATAAGGGCGCCCACCTAAGCCGAGGCG
>NW_010549778.1:0-7148 GCF_000687285.1 Phaethon lepturus
ATTTAATTTAATTTAATTTAATTCAATTTATTTTTATGATGTCTAGTTGGTAGGAGGAGGGCTACCTGTCTTGGTACTGCTCTCCAACGCTTTTGTTTCTGGTTTCTGGTTGCACAACCTATGCTCTTTGGCCCAACTCTTTTTTATTGCTGTGTTTTACTTCTTCCAGGCATGTCTGAGACCTCTTCAAAGCTGAGCCGAGGGGGGACGAGGAGCGGGCCAGCATTTCAGCATCGCCCTAGACAGTGGCAGTGCCTCTCAGCAAGCCTTGCAGCTTCTCTCCTCCTTGGCATTTGCATCAGGGTGGCTGTGAGTCAGGCAGAAGGGATCCCCAGCCGGTGGCGGGGGCTTTCACCTCGGCTGCTCGTGCAGCGCTGCGGTAGCACAGTGTGAAATCCTCTTCTTGGCTAAAAACAAAAGCCAGTCTGTTTCTGGGGACAAATGCTGGGTATTCCGCTTGTTTTGCTGTCTCTCTCTTCCCTCATTATTCCTAAAAAGCGCACTCCCTCCATATCCGTTGGTTTAGACACAGCAGGGACTCAGCTTCCCCTCCTCCCAATTATTTTTGGTTTGTTTCTTTTTTTTTTCTCCTCGATTGGTTTCTTCTCTCAGTCCTTTCTCCTCACTTGCCCATGCTGCTTTCCTTGGCCAGGTTTCCCAAAGTGAAGGCAATGACATTGTTTTGCAGTGCCGTATAAATACTTCTCCTAGTTTGGCCTGAGCATATTTCTGTCCACGTCTCCGTCGGTGCAGGCTGCAGAACGGCTTCGTGCTCCAACCCAACCGTTAATCTGAGGTCGCCTGGAGCAGGCTCCAGCTCTGAACTGCATCTCCACAGGAAGGGTGGGTGGTATGGTCCTCAGAGATGGGGGTGGTGTGGTCCTCAAACACCAAAACAAACCCTTCCCTGTGCTAAAAGGGGCACTCGTGTGGGTTGGTTTTAGGAAGCCTATTCCACCTTCTCACCTAAGATGGAGACCATTACTTGTAGGGTTAGATGGATTGTCCTGCATTACGCTGTGTGTGGGAACATGTTACTGCCATCCCTTGAAGCCCTTGCCAAAAGGAGATGTGCGTCATCAGTGTTCTTGTGAGTGAGCTGCATTTGTACCACAGTAAATAGATTTTCTCCTTTGTCTACCTGCTGAAGGATACGGGTATTGCTCTCCTCCAGAGAGAGTCCTCTTGGACAAGGTTGTCATGATTATTTCACATGAAACTCTACACTACACGTGATGTTTACCATCTCGTTCATTGACTTGTGTTTTCCAAGTCTATGACCACGGCTCACTGGATTACCTTCAATAAGTCAAGCGTCTTCATGTGTGTCTTGCTTCCTCAACATGGAAGAGGGGAGGGAGGAGAAAGTTATCACCACTTCCCAGGAAGGTTTCCCTCCCTGCCCAGCCTGTGGACAGGAAAGTGGCCAGGAGACCAGATGAAGGGTTAGGAGACTTTTTATGCTGTTATATTTCTTCTGCTGCTCTTTTTAAAGGCATATTTATTGGCCCGGGATGGTTTTTGGGTGTTAATCTGCCTTTAAGCAGTGACTGTGTCAGATGTCCTAAGTTAAGTAGAAAAGGAGGAGAAACCTCTACGGAGAGCTAGAAAATGGTGATTTAGTGGCAGCTGATCCTCATGGGTTGTAACACAGAGGTCCTGACAAATACTTAAAGGAGCCAAGATGTCAGATTCCAGCGTGTGAAATATCTCAATTCCCGGGAGGAGGCTCCACTAGGCCTTTTAATGACCCCCAGTGGCCGAGATCAGTTTTATCTCATCCGCAGCTTGGCAGAAACACCTAGCCATGGGTGAAAGGCTTCGCAGAAAGTCACGTAGAGAACTTGGCTATTTAAGAGGCAAGCGCTGAGAAATAACGTGGCGAGTAGCGCAAGCGTGGGACCCAACCGGAGTTTCCTTGTTGCAGTGCTGGTTACGGGGCTGCGGCGTGCAAACGCTTCCCCGTCGTCTCGAGCGCGGCTTCCTCTGCCTGTGCCTGGATTTAGAAGATCAAAAAATAGATCAGGATATTGGCTGTGTCTTCTGAGAGGAGCATCACCGGGTTTGAAGATGCAATCATTTAAAAATAAAGGAATGAAGGTTGGTGTGCTCTGATGCAGGAGCTGTTCTGCAGCTTTTTTTTATTTTCCTTTTTTAATATACATGATAACTAGTCTTCAAACTTCAGTGCTTCAGAGGAAGCCTGAAACTAATTCTGCATTTGGATGTTCTGGTGGGCTAAATGCTTTTTTTTAGAGGATGTTTCCAGTCCCAGTTAGAAAGTTAGAAAATGCCCACTGATACCTACAGAATGGCATTTTTAGCTCGTTTTCTGTGAAACTGCAATTTTCATCAGCTCAAGATGAGGGTCAGCACAGCTGGCAGAAGGACAGTAGTGGGGGTCTTGGTGACTTTTCATTGTGAAACCACCCCATGCGTGGCCAAGAAACCGCCTTGGGTCTGTCGAGGGTGGCTGTGGTTGGGAAGGTAGGGATACGGGGATGAGAAGCACAAGGAAGCAAATTAAAACAGCTCTCCTGGAACACCTTGGTTTCTGCCTTACCCTGAAGATCCTTGCAGCGATAAATCTGGCAGCAAACACATCAGCTTACTGTCTTTTCCGTTTATTTCACAGCCCCATGATGGGAGACGGTGCTTGCCTGCTGTAGGGGAAGAGCTTCTTGCAGTGCTTCACCTTCCACTGTGCCCAGCGGGAGCAGACAGGGATTATTCACTAGTTGTTTGTGCCTCTTTTTCCTTCGCAGCTGCCATTCCCTGCTAAAATAGATATCAAACTTGTGATTGCTCTGCTCACAGATAACTTGTAAAACTTGCTGCTTCAGGCATCAATGAAGACAGACATCTGAGCTGGGGTGGGGAGGCTCGAGAAATAGATGGAAGTGCTCGAGTATGCTTGTAGACACCTTGTTTTTCCCTCTGACTTGCACATGTGAGGCTCCTTATAACACAAGGCTCTATAATGACATTGTCTAATACAAAACCATGTAGATAGCTTATTTTTGATGGAAACATAGAATCATTAAGGTTGGAAAAGACCTCTACGAGCATCAAGTCCAACCACCAACCCAACACCACCATGCCCACTAAGCCATGTCCTGAAGTGCCATGTCTACATGTTTTTTGAACACTTCCAGTGACAGTGACTCCACCACCTCCCTGAGCAGCCTGTTCTGATGCTTGGCCACTCTTTCAGTAATAAAAATTTTCCTAATACCCCAAAAAGACCTCCTCTGGTGCAACTTGAGGCCATTTCCTCTCGTCCTATCAAGACAACAGGACGAGACATATATCCTTATGTTTTGGAATATAACTGCTAGGAGTTGTTTGGGTTGGTTGGTCCAGAGTTGCTTATGGAAGACTCATCAATGTGTGAAGCTTGCTATGGGAAGGCATCGCCACAGCCAAAAGTTCATCTGAGCACCAAGAGGCACAAACTATTTCGGTGGCCCCAAAGAATATACACAACTGTCATGGTAAACATTTAAGGATGAGGAGATTGGATCCTTCTGCTTCAAGGTATCTAAAAACCACTGCTAAAAAGTGAAGGCTTTGAAGAACCATTCCTGTGTAGGTTATCTCTCCATTTTTGTAGCTTCTCTGTAGGTCCTGGAGGCAGGTGTTGAAACACATGAATTTCTGATCTGGCCCATTGGCTCAGATCTTGTATAATACCTCTGCTTGCCTTGGGAGAAGTTTCGTTTGGGGAAAAATTTTCTAAATTCTCTGCTGGAAGGTGCTCTGGAAGGGCAAGGAGGATAAAGAGGATAAAGAATGAGTGGATGTCTGCGGAACAGCATTGTCTAAATGTGGGGATGTTAGGGACAATGCAGAAAAGAATAATCTGTTACAGCAACGGTTACAGTGTCTGGTTGGGAGTTTATCAATGAATAATGAAGCAGGCTGCAGAGCACCTCCTCTGCTTCTTCACACGCCACTTCTCTTGTGGTAGTTTATGAGACATACTGATGTGTTCATGGGGAGTTTTAGAAAGGATTTCACACTCGTGCTGTGTGTGCGAAAGGAAAGAAATGGAGATGGAGGAGAAAGATGGAGAGAATGGGTATGGCAACCCCACAGCAGCAGTTAAGCTGTTGGGAAATGGGATTGTCATCCTCAAGGCAAAAGAAGTGAAGAAGAGGTTGGCTTGTCTGTGTATTTTAATTTCTTTGCAGTAAGTAGGGACAGACCAAGGTAAAGTTGCAGCCCCACTTGAGTAAAAGTAACTTTCCTGGACAAACTGTGCAACCATTGCCCCGTGTTAGTGCAGCTACCTGGAAGATCAGAGGAGAAAAATTTTGTCCACAGCGAGTTTCCCCTGAAACTGGAGCAAGAATAAATCACTTACTTTGCTGATAGGAAAACAAGGCCATTGTGGGACAGAGGAGAGTGGTCATTTAGAGATGATCTCTTGATATTCCCCATGATTACATTTTATGTGGGATCAAATACTGACCGTCTTCTGAAGCTTTCACAGTAATTCTTCAAGGTCAACTTCTTTTTGTGTCCGGAAAGGACTCAGCTGAATGGTAAATTTTGCTTGATTGAAATTTGCAAAGCATAACCCGTGTCCTTGCATCTGCAGTGACATAATTTTGCTCTGGGATTTTGGAACAGGCACACGCAAGTAGGTTGTAATATAGCAGGCATGTTTGATGTCCTGTCTTAAATCCCAAACTATTAACTTAATTAATATTGTAGGCTCTTAACGCCGTTCCCTACTCGCGAGCTACCTTGCGTGGGACCGGAAAATTGTGCTGCTTCACCTTTCCTGGCCTTGTAGAGGCAGAAATGTGTGCTGTTCGGTCTGTATTAATTATTTGACTCTCGGGGTCCTGATCAGCCTTTGGCAGAAAGCTCCACGTGGGCTTTTAGCTCTGCGGTTAAGCAGCTCCCTCACTGTATGCCAGGGGCAGCTGCACTTTGCCAGCGTATATAGTGGTACATGTGTAGATATGAAACAGCAAACCCCACTTCCTAACTGTTGCAAGGGCATTTTAAAAGCTAAATGAGGTGGTTTTATCCTCCACTGGAAGGGTGGATAACGTAATTATGCACTTTTTAGCTAGAGTAGTGCTGTCCTCTGGCATAACCAGCCTGGTTATGTGCAAGTGAGAGTGCACGCGCCGATTTTCTTAGGGAGATGCTGGTGCAGAAAGAGATGCAAAATTGCTCTGATTGATTTGCTGTTTGTGTGCACAAAGGGGACGATGAGGTGGTTAAGCTGCCGTACGACGTGGAGATTAAATTCAGTTCAAGCAGCACAGTGATGTGTCACTGAAGATAAACTATTTTTAATAGGCGATTCCTTAACCAGCTGCTTTTAGGTGTCTCCAAAGTGTTCAGTTTAGGTCTGCAGCTTATTTGAAAATACTTAGGGCCCAGAAGAAGTCTCCCCATTTTTCAATAAGAAGGTCTCCATCTCTTCCTCCACAGGGGAAGGAGAGGAGCGGGTGGGAAATGTAGAAACTTGATTTGACCTGGTGTTCAGGACAAGTCTGAAACGCTGGATATCCCGAGGTCTCACCTCAGCCCTGACACTACCTCCCTTGCCATTTCTGGGCAAAAACTGAAGTCGTGCTTCCTTCCTTAATGGTGTTGATAATTCATGTTGATAATTCATGTTATCTTTCATTTGTAATTTTGAAGCATATTGAGGATCTTGCTGCGATTATGAAAATTGCAAAGAAATATTTATGTGTTTCCAAGCTGTCAGACTGGGCAACAGGGAAGGAGGAAAAAACCTACCGTGTTCTCTTTAGGATCTCAAGGCTGGTAGAGGACGGGGGAAGGACTGGGGTTGTCCAGTCTCCCGCTGGACGTTTTTCCTCCTGTTAATTCCACCGCTCCCAAGCGCGTTTCATCATCATAAAGGTCTCATCACAGATTTTGCTTTGAGTGCTAAAAGCTTTGCTTCCCTCTGCTTTCCTCCATGATTTAAAAGCCACAGATGCTGATACATCTCTGAGACAGAATCTATTACACTTTTCCTGCCAAGCAGAGCTATGGCGTTTGCTTTATTTCCCTCCTCCTAACACTCAATTTGTTCCTTGTCGGTGCTCAGCTGGCCGCGCTGCTGAGCACCAGCAGGGCTCCCTCCGCGCAGTGGTTCCTATTAGCTTTCCCCCTCTTAATTTCATTATCCATTTCTAATGGCTTTTTAATGTCTGAGCTGAATTTACAGTACCGAGGACTTTGTGCACCTTCTGTTTCTCCAGAAGTGTTTCAGGGAGGGCATGACTGACCGTTCGCCGCTTTACTCATGCCATAGAAAAGAGCTGCTGTCCAGGGTTGGAAATGCATTTATCGGACTTGCCTTTTTTTTTTTTTTCTTTTTTTTGAATGCGGATGGTGGAGCATTCACGTGTGTATCCTGAGCTTCCTATCCGTTTGTAGCAATTGCTGTTTTTTCTTTTTTGAATCTCAAATTATTGAACACTTGTATGTTAAGAAAGTCTTTGTCCACTTGTATCTATTCAGGTGTGAGTAGCATCTTTCCCAGACTGCTCTACTCTTGCAAACATTGTATAATTTACCTTTTTCTTGTTTTCTCTTTATAAAGAAAGGATTCATTAGTTCTAAAACTCAGTTGCCACATTTTATTTTGTTTTGTTTCCCTGTTTATTCCCCTGATCTTTCTCTGAGCATCCTTTGGCCCTTATCCCAGCCGTAGAGTGGGACAAGTTACACCTTGGCCTGGGCAGCCCACCACACCTCTCTGAACAAGATTAGTACGTGAACTCATCTCTGGCAGCGCTACCAGTTCTTTTGCAGCAAACCTGCATGTGTTTCGATGGAAGTAGCCAGTGTGTTTATCTCCAGCTCTGCCCCGGGGTCTCTGAGGACCACAGACCTGCCAAGAGGGTAGGTGGCTCCCAAAGCTGCCCTGGTGCTGCGCAGGGGCCGCAGTCGTTGGTATCGGTTTTAATACTCATACAAACGTATGCTATTTTTATTAGTCATCAAATCTGTCAGTGGTGGAATTGAGCTGTTCCACATTTTAAAGGTAATTAAAGCCTGACTCGTTCATAAAACATGATGCAGCCTGCGGGGTCCTGGCAAGGTACTGAGCGTTGCCTGCAGTTGCCAAAAGGATGCCAGATGTTGATGGGAAAACCAAGCTCTTTCCC
>NW_010549778.1:7179-27126 GCF_000687285.1 Phaethon lepturus
CAAGACCTGAAATGAGGCCTGACAACATGGATGTGGCAAGAGGTGATGGGATGTTCTTCAAGCTAAGACATCTTCATGGCCAGGAGCAGCCCTGCAGTCCATCCCCACTGAAGCTGTCCATCGCATGTCTACATGTTCCTCATTATCAGCCTTCAGTTACTCCTCCAGGGAGATTAATTCAGATCTCAGCATTGAGAAGTGCTCAGCATTGAGAAATGCTCCCTGAAGTATAAGCCAATCTTTTCTTTAAGTCTGGTTCCTTCATGTTTACTGTTTCTTGCTTTGACCCTCTCCAAGTTACTTCTCCTCCATAATGCTGGCCTAACAAACCGTGGCTTCAGAAGGATCTTGGGACTCACGTATTGTTGCTAACGGCATTAGCCTGAATTAGCCTTGTGTGGTGCAGAAACTGAGTGAACATCCCATGGCAAGATGAATAAATGTAGTAGTTGTATGGCATGATGCAGGGATGACTGTGCCTGCGGCTTTTAATGGAAAACAGAGAAATCTTCCAATTTTTGAAAGAGACAAAGACAGCGAGACCTCTTGTGATTGGAATTCCTTCCCTTCCAAAGAAGGGCAATGAAGCTGGTGAGGGATCTGGAGCACAAGTCTTATGAGGAGCGGCTGAGGGAACTGGGGTTGTTCAGTCTGGAGAAGAGGAGGCTCTCTACAACTACCTGAAAGGGGGTTGTGGCGACGAGGATGTTGGCCTCTTCTCCCAAGTAACCAGTGATAGGATGAGATGAAATGGCCTCAGGTTGCGCCAGGGGAGGTTTAGATTGGATATTAGGAAAAATTTCTTCACTGAGAGCGTTGGTCAGGCATTGGAACCGGCTGCCCAGGGAGATGGTGGAGTCACCATCACTGGAAGTGTTCAAAAAATGTGTGGATGTTGTGCTTGGGGACATGGTTTAGGGGACATGGTGGCACTGGATTAATGGTTGGACTTGATGATCTTGAAGGTCCTTTCTAACCTTAAAGATTCTGTGATTCTGTGACTTCTAACATGGTGAGAGCGGTACCGTTGCAGTGCATCACCTCTTCCCTCTGTCATCTTTTGTCTCATACAAAGTGAGAACAATGGCAAAAACATAATTTCTTAGGCATGAAACCTTGTGTGCCCATATTTTATAGGGTTGAAACAAACAAACAAACAAATAAAACCCCCAACCAGAGCTATTTGCTTTCTGGGAACCTTCTTTTGCTTTACAGCTCCAGCTGGGAAATTTGGGTGTAGTTTTGAAAGGGGAAAAGTACTTTCCTCAAAGGGCCAACTGCCATAAAATAGGAAATAAGAAAATGAAAACTATTAATATTTATGTGAACACCAGTGAACAAAGGTAACGGGGGGTATCAGTATTCATTTGCTGGAAAATAGGGATTATAGCTGCCTCTATCATCCCTTTTCTGCTGAGGTTCTGGTGCATTTATTCATTGCTTTATATTCTCAGCAAAGACTTACACTTACAAGTTGGGTTTTCCCACCACAGAAGGACGGGCAGGGAAAACAGAGTAGGATGAGTAGTGCTGTCTTTTGGAAAGGCAAATAGACAAAAGATCTGGCTGATGCTTAAGGTGTGCAGTTGTGACATTGAGGTTTGTTAATGCAAAGTCTGGGAATGTCATGTGTGTGATCAGTTCCATCAGGTATTTCCTGGACCACAGAGTCGATTTAGCTGAATTCCTTTGGAGGGAATTACTATTTTTTTCCCCAGTATAACTGGTTCCCATGTGCTGAAAATATATCTTCTTTTCAAGGATAGCTGCAGTAAAGGGAGCTTTGGGATGGATTTCCCCTTCCATCGCTGCAGTGCTGCTCTATAGCAAGAGGAGAGGGAAGAGGGGGTGGTATTTTTTAAACACTATTTATGTTGGTTATAAATATGCTCAGCAGCACTTGTTAACTCTTAGGAAAACTACAAGTCTTGAGCACTTGACCAAAGGCAGGCACTGTGTTGCAAATGCATCTCTCCCCCTGGGGAGAAGAAAACAAAAGTGTAAATGGCTTTACGAGAAGCAATATCAAGTCACTTCGTGCACTTCGCTGGAGGGTTGCTCTGGGAAACTGCAGAATTACAGCTCTCGGCTCTCATTTTCACACGTCTTTAGCCATTAGAGAGGCTAATTTGATATGTTCTCCTAACAGGGCGTGAGACCCTGAGAACCACCAGCTCAGCTGCCCGTTTAGGATGGTTGCGTTTAGTTTAGTGCTGCTCCTAAGCTAATACAGGCAGGGTTGTTCAGCTTGGGCACGCTGTCCTAATGTGGCTACAAGCCTTCAATCTGCATCTGGCAGATTTGTGTCTCTTCGGTGGAGAAGAGACCACATTTAGGTCTCGTTTGCCCACCAGCATTTTTAATAGTTATCATAATTGGTCCATTCAGAGCAGTGAGACATGCAGCTGGGTCTGAAAATAGGGAAAAGATGATGGATCAGAGCCATTTATCACGTCTTGTAAGGAAAGAAAGGGGGCAGGTAAGAAAAGTGGCACCAGCTCAGTCCAGGTGCTTCCTCACCCTTTGCATCAGTGCTGCCAACTACGCCAATAAAATTAAGTCCTTGCCCTTGGAGCCTTGAGAGGATTTGCCGAAGTTGGCCTGTCTTCTTCCCTGTGCTTTGGCAATGCAATAAATGGCTAGACACTAATCACAGCAACCTGCAGAAAAATACAAGAGGTCAAAAGAACGGCTCAGTTTTTGGGGCTTAATTTATTTCCACCGTCGGGGGAGGAAAAATCGCCTCTACCTGCGATTTGCGGACATTCAAGAGGCATTCAAAAAAATCTATCTAATGCACGTATTCATGTATATCAGCTATTGGGCTTTTTTCTTTGGTTAGAGGGACTCGTAGGATTTAAATGTGCTCAAAATAGAGAAGGTCACTAATTTCTTCAAAACCGTCGTTTCCAGGAGAAGGTGGTACATGTTCCCCTCTCAAGGACACCAGCATGGTGTGAGTATAATTTTCATTTTGAGAAAACAAATTTCATAGACTGGATAGAGAAAGATAGGCCTGGCTGCCTAAAGGGGATACAGACCATATTACTGAATGCCTGCCTTTAATCCCATCTATTTGTGTTGGGGCTCCAGTCTTGTTTCAGACATGAGTAAGCTTGTTATTCTTGGAGGAACTGTTAACAGACATATATCGGTGGCGTCGGGCCCCCCCGAAAGAGCAGATTTAATTATACGCATGACAAGTTCATGTACTTGCTTGAACAAAGAAACATCCAGTATAAGCTCTTCTGGGGAGGAAGCGTTTAATCATGCGTGTTTTGTGTAGCGCTTGGCATGATGGAACGTCAGGGAGCAATTCATTCCCAGTACCGGTACAAAAATGGTGATTAATAAAATTATAACCATTTATACTTCTAATACTAGGTTTTAACCAGTCTGGTTGTGTCTTTCCCTGATTCAGGAGATAGTACAATTATTTTCATATGTGTGAAGCTTGGATAATGTGATAGCTCAAATGCTTACTCTCTAGTTGCTGATTTAATTATATGAAATGTCAAGTTAGTTTAAGAAATACTTGGGGAAACCCCCACCTCTGTCAACCAGGAACATGCCAAGTGTTTCAGAAGATGACTTGTACCTTGCTACTGAAAAAAAGTCAGGCCGGAAAACAACATGTGCACAACGTTTGTGTGCTGTGTGATGCATCTTGAATATTATAGCAAAATTGAAACAAGAGAAGATTTTATTTTCTGGTTTGAAAAGCGGCTAAAACAGCTTTGTGTTGCTCAAGGTGTGTCTCATAGACGCCTTTTTATTGCTGATGAGTTTTAAACATGGTGAATAAATGTAGGATTTTGGACTTCAGGAGGAAAAAGCGTTTACTAGGTGGTTTGTTACTCTTCTGAGCAATGCGAATCCTCGTATGCATTTGATCTCTGCCTCAAGAAAATGGACTTCTGATCTAGAAGAAAGGCCTGGGTGAATAAAAGGAATGGATATGCTATTTGCTGAGATCAAGGAATGTGGGGTTTTTTCCCCTTTGTACTCCGGAGGCTTTGAAGCACAGGAAAGCCGCATCATTTTAACAAGTTGCCGTTTATTAGTGGGGGCTGTGGTTTGTCTGCTGACCCCGATGCCAATGTGAGATAAAACACACTCGCCTAAATCTTTCACATGGGTGTAAGCAAGTCTAATTTATCTTGGTTTGCTGTTAGCTGAGAGCACACATGCCTTTAGTTATATCAGTTCAATGATGTAACGTGGCTATTCATTGAAGTCGCGGTCCTAAATACCGACAGCGATTGCTCTCGTTTCTCGTGAAGAACTCGCTTTAAAACTGCACAGGCTATTCTGCAAATATCCTTGCTGAATCTGATTTTGTAAGAGTGATTACTAAATTTCAGATGTGTCTTTATGGTTGGATGTAGCTTTGTGCAAGATGTGGATGGTGTCTGGGTCACATCCTTCTGCAAAAAACAGGTGATTCCATCAGCCTTCAGAAGTTTACTTTGATGTAAACTAATTTTGAGATGCAAAATATTTGGAAATCTCTTCTGAATGCAAGGCTGAATTTAGTAACATCCACGTGGTATTATTGGATAAACAAGAACTTTACGCACCAATATCATAAAAGTGTTTGAAGAAATAATTGGTTACTATTTTAAGACACAGCTTAAGTCTAAAACTATTAATATGAAGTGAGGGACTTCTTTGTCAATGTTTAAGAAATGCCTTGCTAGACTTGGGAAGATAAGTGTCTTGTTAAGAACAGACAATAGCTTCTTTTACTAATTAAGGACAAAGACTACCTGAATTTTAAGAAAGCTATCTAGAAAAATGAAAGACTTTTACATAGACGTTAAGGGTAATTTTGGTACTGTTTCAATAACAGTTTTGCTTTCTCTCTACTTTCTTGCAATATCAGTGGTCTCTGGATGGGGGCTAAATACAAGGACATGGTTTAGGGGACATGGTGGCGCTGGATTAATGGTTGGACTTGATGATCTTGAAGGTCCTTTCCAACCTAGTGATTCTGTGATTCTGTGATTAATGGTGGAATTCTGCATATGTCCTGATATGAGACAAAAGTGATTAAAAGGCACTCAGCAAGCATTGATGTTCTCTGCATGGTATTGAAGATACTAAGACCAACTCTGGATGGATATTTTAGTCCAGCCAAACCTCTGGAAAAGATGTCTGTCATCGATACTGATAAGGGGAGAGAGATATTTCTTATAATAAGCCAGTGGTATCATTGCTGCTCCTCTGAAGCCACAGATTTATTTTGGGGAGCTGAAGACCCCTAGTTTCTTTTTTTTTTTTCAGATCTTTGGTAGTCATCATTTTACCAAGTTCTGAAAGAAAATGTTGTAACGTAAAGGATCAACAGTCTCTTTAGTTTGATATATCCGGTTCTTTGACACAACAGTGAAATTTCTGGCGAGTTGTTTAAGGTTGTTTAATAGTAAGAATGAATTTGTGTTCCTGGACATCTGAATGAGTTTGAGTTGTAACTTCAGTTCCATAAATCAGGGTTAATTTGACCCATTTATGAGGAAGTAAGTTATTTGTAAGAGCACAACATACCTCAGCCTTGCTTCTACTAGCAGAAGTCTTTCCCAGCAGAAGAGGTGCCATTCGCAGGTGTGGTCTCAAAGGTGGGAGAATGTTCCAGGAACCATCACATGGTGCGAGAGTCAATGTGATTGTCACTGGGAACTGCTGTAGGTCATTTTTGCTGTTGTGTTTGTCTGTACAGGTGTGATGTTAGCTCTTCTCCCTTGCCTTACAGTTCTTTAATCATGGACACATAGCTCTCTTTGGTTGTCATCTCCTTTAATATATGAAAGGTGTCGAGAATCAGTCCCCAAAATTGACATACAGAGCATTTCTGCGTGTATATAACTATATAATATGTATATACAGAAGTTTTTCTATGTTTGTCATACATTTTCTGTTCTTGTGAATTTGTTTAGGTGCAATTACCTGGCACACTGTATTAAAGCTTCTGTTTCTAGTCCTGCAGACCATGGCGGGACTTGTGACTGATCATTTGGCTGGCACGCAGGCTGAGTCATCCTCCCAGCCTGTGCTTATGACCAGCACCGCGGAAGTCAGCCTATTGGTACAAACAGCTTCAGAGAGATAAAAGCAATGGAAGAACTCTACAGTGGAAAAGGAAAAAAAAAGGAAAAAAAGTAAGACTTTTTTTTCAAGTCTTACGTAATGGGAAAACCTATCAAATAGATGTACTTTTCAAGTCCGGAGTGATGTGAAATCATGTTAAAAAAATTAAAATACGATTTTGTACCCATCTATTTTGTAGATAGATAATTATTTCATAGGTAATAACCTGAGTTCAATCAAGAAAGCACAAAAGAAACCCTAAAACATCTATTATCTGCTTGCCCACAGACCTATTTCACTCCTTTATCCATCAGGCCAGTTTTTATGGCACCTGAGTACCTGGTTAATTCCTTTAGATATTTCAAGGCAAATTTGGGGACTTAGATGTGTCAAACATCTCTGGTGTTACAGCCATGGAGACTTGCAGGTGTGCTTTTGTTCTGGCATTTGGGGAATTCACAGTGAGCACTTTCATAGTCGCAAAGTGCGTTTGAGACAGACCTTGTGAACCCTTGGAGGAGCCTGGACTCCTGGTGTCCTCATCACTGTGGTTACCACACTGAATATTTCATTGCGTGACTTCACACACATCATTTTGGGCTCAGATTGACCCCGACAAGTTTTACCATGTTGTTATACGTAGTTGGCTGCAGATGTCCAGCTCAGCTCTGGAGGTTGCCCTCTCCCAAGTGAGCACTATAGCATGTGACTTGCACCTGAGTGTTGTCTTAAAGCACCACAAAAGAGAGTTTCTATGAGTATTTTGGGCTGTGATTGGCACCACCCATCTGCCAGGGGGTAAGGCACACCGGTGGGGCAAGCACTTGCTGGGGTAAAACAGTGTATGCTCCTGGCACCATTTGCTTTAGCGTGTGTAAGTCAGAGCCTTTAATTCTCTCTGCTACAGTTCCCTCAAGAAATTAGGGATAATTCATAGAATCATAGAATCTTTGGGTTGGAAAGGACCTTTAAAGGCCATGTAGTCCAACGCCCTGCAGTGAGCAGGGACATCTTCAACCAGAGCAGGTTGGTCAGAGCCCCGTCCAGCCTGACCTGGGATGTTTCCAGGGATGGGGCAAATTATTGCCTTTCTCACAATTCGGAGGTGTATTGGAAAGCGAGGCTGTCAAATCCGTTTTGATTTTCAGACCCAGATGTTATAAGATTACTGTTGCAAAGTATTGCACTATCTGGTAGCCATGCTGGCAGTCTCTGGTGTTTGCTCATCTTGTGTTCTTTCTTGTTTGTGGCAGGATATCTTCTTTTAAGGGAGGAATTTTGGGTAGGAACCGATGTGGAAAGGGCTGCACTCGCTTTCCCTGGATGGTGGTAGCACAGGCTGGAAGTCAAAGCTGAAACTTTTTTGATCGCTGTGCACTTTAAGTGGAACTATGGCTGCTAAAGAAGCTTTCCTTTTAAATAGTTAAAAAATCCACTAGGTATTTCTCTTTGGTAAAATCTTCAATAATGAAACGAGTGTTGAAAGCATTATTTCTTGGAGAGGAATGTGCCCCAAAGAGAGAAGTGGAAGACTGAAAACTTTTTCTACTGGTCAGGCTAGCAGTGTGTAGAGCTTCAACAAACATGCTGAATGTGTTCATCCTTGGGTGGGGTTTATGGCTAAACAGATACACAAGCACTGATAAAGATGAGGCAGTGGCACTGTCTGTCTCAGTGGCTGTAAGCATTTAATGAATAGATTTTTAAATGCTTTAATATTGATAGAGAAAACTAAACCTTTCCTTTATGTTACTAGATTGCTTCTCTTGTGGCAACAGAATCCTTAGTTTTTGTGGGTTTTTTTCCATATATATAAATATTGAAGTACTGATTTCAATATTTCTTCTTTGGATCCAGTGTATTAGCAGCAAAGCTCACCTTCATCTGTCAGATGCATGTCTCTCTGAGGGACCTAGTTAGGAAGAAAATAGCCTGCATGTATGTGCTGGTTTTGGCTGGAATAGAGTCAATTTTCTTCATAGTAGCTAGTATGGGGCTGTGTTTTGGATTTGGGATGAAAACAGTGTTGATAATACAGGGATGTTTTTGTTATTGCTGAGCAGTGCTGACACAGAGTCCAGGCCTTTTCGGCTTCTCACCCCACCCCAGCAGCGAGGACACTGGACATGCACAAGAAGCTGGGACGGGACACAGCCGGGACAGCTGACTCCAACTGACCAAAGGGATATTCCATCCCATATGACGTCATGCTCAGCATATAAAGCTGGGGGAAGAAGGAGGAAGGGGAGGGCAATCAGGGTGATGGCATTTGTCTTGCCAAGTCACCGTTACGCATGATGGAGCCCGGATTCCCTGGAGATGGCTGAACCCCTGCCTGCCCATGGGAAGTGGGGAATGGATTCCTTGTTTTGCTCTGCTTGTGTGCGCGGCTTTTGCTTTACTTATTAAACTGTCTTTATCTCAACCCACGAGTTTTCTCACTTTTGCCCTTCTGATTCTCCCCCCTGTCCCACTGGGGGGGGAATGCTTAGTTGCTGGCTGGGGTTAAACCACAGCAGTGTATCTGAGGAATTCAGCAAGGATGAGCTGTCTCCAGTGCATCCCTCTCAGCAGGCAGCAGCAACAGCTTCGGTCCTGCAGGGCTGCCCATCCTCGGGATGGAAATTTAACATTCCACAGCACTTTCCATCGCATTAAGCACAATCCGTAAAGGTACTGGAATGGATACCGACAACAAATGCATCGATCATAGTCCACTCATTGGTTTTCCCCCATCAAGCTGCAAGCCCCACTGGGAGATGGCTACCAGGCAAAGATGGTGTTGGAGACGTTTGTGCTCTAGTGTATGCACAAATGGACGTATAATTATCACTGGCCATCACAAGTGTGGGAGGGGAATTGCACTCCTGAAGCTCTGCTGTTTTCTGTGTCTACCCTGCTAGTTATTTGTCTTGAGAGGGAGCAGTGTTTCTCTAGCACTGCAGGATCTTTGCTGGGAAGATCTCTGTCTACCTGGGAATAGCGGTAATGATTTACCACCCATGGTTTGCACGAACCAGAACCAAGCTCACCTCCAAAGAGCTCGGTTGTTCTACCAGGAAACAGTGCTCCAATTTCTTTTTCAGGACTCCTGACAAACTGCATGTTGTGATGGATGCTCAGTTCTGTCCTGCAGAAAAAACATAGTGCCCTGAAAAAGTTCCAGGAGAAGTGTTTGGTTTTGCAAAGCTCTGTTGCCCCTTTTAGTGGAGAAAGGGATATATCCCATGTTTACCTCTGCAAACCGATGCATTGACAATCCAGTTTTATTTTATGTGCCTTACTCTTAATAAAATATGGATAAACATCTGGGAAATGTTCAACAGAGAGAAGTAAAGCTGGGCATTGCTGGTCTGCATTTGGTGAGCTTGAGGAGCAGCAGTGTGGCACGGTGATATCATTTATCAGGAAGAGGCCTCCAGACAACAGCAGAAGACCAGCTCCAAATAATGCCATTCTGCAGAGCCTGATTTTTCCCTTTGCTTTCAGGTTTTCTCTGCCACCCACTCAATGCCCTTCAAAAACTGACTGCCAGGAGCTGACTAATGCAGTGGTGTTTATCCTTTGCTATGTCATAATGAGAAGTAGCTTCAGTTCACTGAATCTGGAAGTTAAGTTCTCATCGGAGACCTGAGTGGGCTCAGCCTTCCTCAAAGATCTTCTCATTTGCTATATCTCATTTTCACGTCTTGGTTTTAATAAATAGATGGCAGTGGAGGCTGGAGTCCTGCTGCGCAGGTTGATGTTTCGCCCCAGGTGGTGTATGCTCGAACCCTCTGTGCAGCAGAAGAAATGAAGATGGGCTACACAGTGGGCTCGCGGGGCAGGCAATGGTGGAAGCACTGCATGGGGAGGGAAGAGCCTACAATCTTGCACAAGGCCAGGGGTCCATCTGGTCTGGAAAGACTATTTTACTATGAGGGTGACTGAGCACTGGCACAGGTTGCCCAAAGAGGTTGTGAAGTCTCCCTCCTTGGAGTTATTCAAAAGCCATCTGAACATGGTCCAGGGCAACTGGGTCTCAGTGGCCCTGCCTGAGCAGGGGGTTGGACCAGATCACCTCCAGAAGTCCCTTCTAACCTCAGCCATTCTGAGAGTCTGATTCTTGTCCGTTGACATTGTTCTTGTGGCATCTTGGGAGAAGGTATAAAAACCTGGCTGTATGCCCTGTAGAAAGATGTTTTTCTGGTGACTGGTGGCCAGGCTGAGAATTACATTTCTATTGCCAGTTTTTTATCTGGTCCCTCTTGCACTCTGTGCCGGTCTTCTCTTGTCCATGGAACTGCACAAAAGCAAGCTGAAAACGAGTATGAAGGTGAATTTCCCAACACCATGCAAGAAATCAGTGGCTGAGAATTACCACTGGTGTGAGAGTTATCAGCTCTACCTGTTCATGATTCTGCATCAGACCATGCTGCTTCTGCTGGGACAGCAGGCTGGTCCTAACCGAGGGCAGCGTGTATTGTCTGCCTGGTTTCTGTTTCAGTAAGTGTTTCAGACCCTGTGCTGAGCACGTACAGGATCTGGGCACTGCAGGAATGGAGGTTTGCCTACACTTAGTGTATAACGTGTATCTTCAAGTGGAGTTAATGAAGCTGTGATATGCCCTCATGAGAATAAATAATAATAATTTTCCCATGGTTAGAGCCTTTCATCCAAACATCTCAGCCACCCTACAAGCATTAATGAATTTAACCTTCATGCCACCCCAGAGCAATAGTCCACTGTTTATCATCACTGTTTTATGGATGCAGTAACCAACTCACAGAGAAATTAATCAATTTTCCTGAGGTGCTATCAGACAGGAATAAAACATGAGAAGTTTTGGCTTGTAGGTCTATAGACTAATACATTTTCCTTCTTTCTTTGTAAGACATCAAGAAGGGGATTTACCAGTTTGGAGATAAGGAGCTGTCTGTTTTCAGGTCTTGACTGGGAAAGAAAGAGGTACCTGTGAAATCTTTCAGAGAGGATGCATCTGAAGGGCATGGCAGACCTGTAAGCAATAGCTTGTAAGGAGAAAAAGTCGATTGTAGTGCTTAGCACATGCAGCACAATCTGTGGGGTTTTTGGGATAATATCACAATAAAAATACTAAGGCCAATTAATAAGAAAGGTCCTCAAGCAAATTTAGACTTCTGTGGAGAGATCAGTGTCATTCTCCATTCTGCAGTGAAGATAAATCACCACTGGAATGTGTTACACTGAAATAGTCTTTTAAGAAATTAAGAACAATCTTTGCTGCTTGAATAGCATTAAAATGAGAGTAGGCAATGAAAGTAGGTATGTGGAGGGGCATTTCTTTTTTGCCTCCTTCCTTGGGAAGGGACTAGCTGACCTGGAGAGACTCTTTCTTTCTGTTTTATGATTCATTGAGTAGGTTGCTCAGTTGGGATTTGCACTGTTGACCTGTTGGCTCAGAAAGATGTTGAATCCATCTTCCTTCAAGTGATTATAAGGCTCACCCTACAAGCGTGTGCAGAGCAGCAGCAGTATGGTAGAAATGGTTGAAATCTCTCAAAAGCTACAAAGAGTCCTTCATGTTGCAAACCTTTTTTGTTCATTCTTTCCTTCGTTCCCTTTTTTTCTTCCCTAAAGAGTTGCTAAGGGTTTAGAGCTACAAGGCTTATGGCAATGATATTTCACTAATGAAGTGGTTCTCTGCACAGTTTTTGCATAGCAACTTCATCTTTGTTATTATACTGAGCCCATCTCCTGGCTGTGAAGACTGAGTTGTGTTTGGTCTCCACACATCATGTGAAGGTAGCAGGTGTCATGTTCAGAACAAACAGAAGGAGTGAAGCCTCAATCAGCTCCAATTATGTCATTGAGCCCTTTGTTGTAGTATGTTACAGGTCCTGAAAGTGTATGTGGCTTTGAGGGGAGACTAAATGTGGTAGAGTACTCCACAAAAAACACTTTTTGCTCAAGAAGTTCCTGAGACGCAAATAGCTGGTGGCTGGGAAGGTGCTTGTGCAGTAGCATGTGTGCTTCCCACCTTCTTGCTCTTTCTAGGCATCTGCTGTTTACGACTGCTGGAGACCTTTGATCTTCCCCAACATGCTGTTCTTATTTTGTAGGTCAGTTGAGTCAGTTCCTGGCCACCCATCCCCAGAGGCAACCAGTTATGTTGGGAGCTTTACTGGTGTGGATGCACAACTCATGCCCACCTGACCCAGTAGCTTGGGCACAGCAGTGTCTACAAGGAGTTGTAGCATCAGGAGGAAAAGGTGCTGTTAGGGAAGCAGCAGCGAAACAAACCTTTTTATACAACTGTTTCTCTTTTACTGACCATCCACTTGCCCTTTTACCATGAGAAAAGGCAGAATAAAACCAACCTGTTCTCAGTAAGGGGATGGAGAGCAAGTACTTAATTAGCAAGACAATATTTCCCTGGAGGTTGTTGCAGTAAAATGTTAATTGGGCAAGCCTAGTTTGGAAATTGTACATATTTAGTTAAATGTTTATTACTCTGTTTTTGCACTAGTTAACTGTGTTCAGTGTTGTGCTTACAGTAATAAAACTTTTCAGTATGATTTTTCAAGAAAGCCGAGTGGAGAGATGATGGTCTTGTCTGTAAGCACGACTTGTTACCATGCGTGCACGCATGCCTCTATAGTGAGGAGGTGCTGGACAACACCTAGATTTAGGCCATGGTATTGATTTCGGCAGCAGAGATTTGGGCAGCAGGAAGTGGGAATACTCTCCATACGTCATGTTGTTGCTGCCTGAACAGGGTAGGTTACCTTCCCTCTCGGCATCCCTACTTTAATTTTGCATGAAGCTCCAACCAGGCTTAGAGAGTGAATACTTGCATGGGACAGGGATGGAGAGGGAACCTTTTGTAAGATGTACAATTGCCATATGGAGGTAAGAAGGTCTAAATTTTTATTTCTCTTCTTGGCAGGTTCCAACAGGGTAGAGACCTCCCCTCCATTTGGTTTCTGTTGTCAGTTTTACCACAGCGCTATTGTTTTGCTATACAATGGCTTGGGTGGGAAGGGACAAAAGTGGCTCAGACAGCGCAGAACAGGAAGATTAGCTTTGAAGAATGCTTATTATTTTATTATTTAGCCAGGCAAGCATTGTCATTTGGAAGGTGGGGGGAGAGAGAGGAGAGGGAGATGTTATCAGCAAAACTGATTAGTTTTTTCTTTTATCCTTTCCTCTGTCAGAATAAAATAAATGTCTTTTCTTGAAGAAATATATATTTTTCTTGATTTCTAGGGGATAAACTTGAAGTTTAATTAGATTCAGTGGTGCAGTATTACTTCTCATTTGCTGATCACTTTAATTAAATTATTGCAAGGATTGGAAAGTATTAATCTAGTGGTTGGAGAACCGAACAAGCACTTGGGAAGTTTTGTACAGTGATTCTTACCTTGAAACAAATTCTCTGTAACCATACAAGGCTCCATGATTCAGTTTTCCTTCCTACTTGTGCTAATAATCTGTTTTCCTGGGATATCAAGAAGAGGGTATAATACCCAGAAGTGCGTGAAACATGTAAGACATTATGGAAATTATGTTCTACATCAAAATGACACACACATTAAGAACCCAACAATTTCATTAACAGCACACTTTGGATTTTCATGCATAATTTGGAGGTTTTAGCAAAGATTTAATAGCAGGTGCTTTTAATGTGCTCTCATTCTAGGACATCTCAGGAAAATATTTGCAATGAAAAAATAATATGCTATAAAACATGTTTTACGTGTGTCTGGGTGTATACATAGCCACGTGGCATACATATAACTACTGTAAGATGAAGAATTATCGCTAATATTCTAACATTAACAAATGAACAGAGGAATTTAGAGATTTTCTTTAGTTTACTGCCTTGCTTTGAAAATTGTAAAATAAAGGGTTGGTTTTTGAGGGTTGTTTGGGGTTTTTTTAGGGCAGTGGGGGATGAACATGTTCTTACTTCATAGTGGCAAAGTTTCAGTCTATACGGGTAAATACTGTTATGATGCGTCCTGCTGCTGAATGCAAGAGCCTGTGCCCTTTGTATGTTAAATCCGCTGAACCTCATGGCAGTGTCTCCAGGCACTTCCAAGTTTATCAGAATATAGAGCCTCAGAGACTGTCAAATGCCTGGTTGTGTTCTCACCAAAACCAATTTGTCACGGTTTTCTGTTCTGCTTGCCATAGTTTGTTGCAGCTATTGGGTAGAGCAGATGTCTTACAAGTCACTAGCACAAATTGTATATGATGCATAATTCTATTGTATATAATGCACAATAACGGACATCTTTATTGCAGTTGCATTGCCGTCTTGGTATGTATTCTGCTGAACTCAAACTCCTGTGCTTTCACCTGGTTTCCACCTACTCTTATGAGCCGCTCTGTGTTGCAGTAGAGGGAGAATTTGTCCATCTCAAAGGAGACCGTGGCATGCCAAAAAAGCAAGGGTTTCACATGTCTCAAGGAAAGGGAGCTCCACCTGTAAACCAGCTGAATTATTTTATATCTGTTGATGCCGGATGCCAAGAAATATGTTTATTATTATTCAACTGGACTCCAAACATCTGCAGTGGTGGTTCTTCTACTGCTCCTTGCTGTTGCCCACTGTCAGTGGCAGGTTGCGTGGGCATCCTTTCCAGCGCAGCTTCTTTTACCAGTGGGCAGCTGGGTTGGAATGACAAGCTGTGAGACAGTCAGCAAGGGGAATTTGTTGTCTCTCTGCTGCAGCTTTAATTAGCTCACTCTCTTGAGCCGATTTCCTGACAGTGAGCCTCCTACACAGGCTTGCCTCCTAAGTTATGTTCATGTGGACATGATGGGCAGACGTGCTTGGCATAGCAACACCTTTCCAGCAAGGTGGCCGGTTGTTGTAGAGCATTGCTGAGCCATAGGAATAAGAGGCTGCATTTGCCCATGAATGAGGCTGTCTAATCTAGGAAAAGCATGAATGGGACCTTTACTTCAGACTCATTTTGGCACGTAAAGGATCTTTTCCCTCAGCATGTGGCAGATGGGCAGTGGGCTTTCCTCTGCCTCCACTCCGAGGTCTCCCTGGCAGGACTGGGAGCCTGCCTCTCAGACAGATTGATCGGTCTGTCCCATCGTCAAATCAAGCTCAAGTCAAAGTTGCTTTATTGACTTAACTGTAATGCAAGTATTGCCAAATCTAATACGTGGGAATTAAATGGCAATTATCCAATTATTTGAGCTGGCTTCTTCCTCTCCCTGTGTTTTAGCTCTCTTTCAGCTTGCAGGCTGCTTTCCTAATTGAATGCTGCTCAGTGCGGTGCTGCCAGGTCTGGCTGCGTGGAGAGATGGGGGCAGCTCAGCTCTTGACCCCCAATGGTAGGGGGAAGGTTGCCCATACCAGGCTGAAGGCACGTTCTCTTGGAGGACTTCCAGACCCTTTGCCATATTTCTGCCCACCTCCATCATGTGGACATCCTGACTGGGGGAGGTTTGCCTTGTGCGTGTGTGGTGCTGCTCTCCACAGCTCAGGTGTGTCTTCCATCACCTATCCAAGCTGGCCTGGTTTCGTCAAGAAAATTGCCCTCCATGAGGTGGGTGAAGAGGAGGTGCAATAGGACAATAGCTAAGCAAGGGACAGGAAATCTTTGCAGGATTTTTTGGGGATCCTTATGGGTTTTGTTTGAGAAGACCAGTATTTGATGCAGATGTTTGTGTGCTGGAGCCTGTACATCACTGTACATTAGGCTGCCCAGCCTTGACAGGTAACATCTGACCTAGGTTCAGATGCCAGCCAGGTGTTAAAGAGCTCTTCTATCTCGTGGTGCGTCTTGGAGCCCATCAGCTGCCAGGAGTTGTTTTCTAGCACTACCAAAATGCACCCATGGAAGGTGGGACTGTGGCTCCTTCATGCATGCAGCAAACATATTTCTTATTTGGTATTGTTTGTTTTTTTTTAATAAGCTGTTTTCCAGGTGGTACCTCACCAGCATATAATCATTTCAACTGCGAGTGAGTTTTGCTGTAGCCGCTGTTTGGGTTTTTCACTGCTTAGAACAGAGGCACAGGCTGTTTTGGGAATAGTGTGCCCTCCATATCCCACCCCACTGTCCATGTCCTAAGTTTTAGTATCAGTGCAAGAAAAAGGGAGTTTTGTCATAGCTGTAAAAAGCAATGCCGAGATTTGTAATCGGGTGCCTGGGCAGGAACATCCCTTGGGGTCTTCTGGAGCATCTTCAACAGAGATGCCATGTCTCAAGGGCTTGATTTGAAGACAACCAGGGTAATCTGGTCCCCCACTAGTGTGGTGCTGTGGGCTGCTGGTGTACACGGGTCTATGAACTCTTTCCTGTGGGAAGAGGGATTTTTGGTGATTCCTGACAGTGCTGTGTACCGGGGGAGTACACAAAACTTTGGGAGAATTTCATCATTGCTGTGCGAAGTATCATTAGTAATGGCATGAGGGGAGCTCTGCACTCAAAAAGAAACAGGATTGTGCCTCTCCTCATGCCATGGCTTGTAGTGCAGCACTAAATATCTGTGCTTTAATTATTGTGTGAGAAATACTACCCTGTAGCAGTCAGATGAATCTTGCTTATGGCCATTGAGCTTAAGCATTAAGCAGCCAATTCCTGTGTGAGGACAGAGCAACGGTAATAGAGCTCTGATTGAATTAACAAGCTTAAAGCATACGAGGGCAAGGTATTCAGATGCCAGTGCATGGGTTTTTGGGGGGTTTTTTGGTTTTAAAACAAACCAAAAACCGTTTGAGAAATGTAAACCTCCAACATTTTAATGGAGGCACAAGAATTTTAACTTTTCTGATCTGTGAAGCTCAGTCTTTTTATTCTTATTTTTTAAATATGTTTTAAGACAATGGCACGGAAGTCCCCAGACATAATCCCAAGTGATTTAGAAAGACCGTGTTTTTAATGACACATTCCTATGCTCCTTTTTAAAGTGGTTTTTTCCACCTACTCAGCCAGTTTACAGGCACAAAAGTTTTCTGGAAGTTTTGAAATTCCATTGTTTAGCCATGATCTTGGGTGAAAATATGTCTAGTCTTGGCATTAACAGTAAGCAGCATTATATTTTTTTCTGGCATGTCTTTCAGCTCTCGCAATCATGGATTTTAAAGCTAGAAGGGATCATGAGCTTATTTTGTCAGTCTTTCTGGATCACCCGTACACTAAGAATTTACGGCAGTATTATTCAATGTATATTCAGCTCCTTGCATCAGGAGGTCATCTGGATTTATCTGCAGGATGGGTAGGAAGTGCCCTGTCCTATTTTCAGCGAGGGGAACTAGGGCCCAAAGCTATTACCCTCCACACTCTTGCAGGCAGGATCAGAGGGATTTTTCCCCCTCCAACCTCAATACAAACAGGAGACGGGGTCCACCAAAGCAGGGGGGGAGCTTCAGATGTTGCAGGTCACCCGTGCAGGGCCAGGACCAGGACCGGGACCACCAACCCACTCCTGCCTGCAGCTTGTGCAGAGCATGGCCAACAGTCTGACGAGATCTTGTGCTCTTCCTTGCTTACAAAAATAATACTAAATCAGATGTCTGGTGGTCCAGAGACTGGAGGGGTTCTGCTTCATGTTACCATGGGTGCCTGGCACGGGTCTGCGGGGAGGGAAGGGGACACAAAAGAAGCACTCGCGACTCGAGTGAGACCCCAGTCAGGTGCTTGCACATGCATTTTAGCTGCATCAAGCTCAGCGATCAAGCAGCCTTGGGTTGGGTGTGGGTGGGAGCATTTTTGTGGATGCAACTCCCCAGCAAGCACATCTTGCCTCGTTTAAATATTTGGGAACAGAAGAGGTTTGAGATTTGTAGACCAAAATACTCTCGCTCTGGAGCAGCGTCAGTACCAACATGAACCAGAGTGCTACCTGCTATGCTGTTAGCAAATCTCAACCTATAGGAAATTACTCCGGGCTTGTTCCCACAGGTCTCAAGCCTTTGCACTGTAGACACATCCACAGTGTCTAGAAAGACTATGCTTAACGCGTTGGCCAATATTTTGGTTATTTTACACATATCTTGTCTTTGGTTAAGCACAGGTGGCCGAGGGGTGTCTGCATGTGAGCACCTGTGTGTGTATATGTGTTTTTTCTTCTCCTTTTGTGGCTTGGGACTGTTAGATACTAAGACAAAACCAATTAGGTTTCCAGTTAATGCCTAGTGGCATCATTACAGAGGCTTTCCTCCTGAATATGCAAGCTTTTCCCCACAGACATGCACACAACATCTTTCTGAGAAAGACGCATTTTAGAGATGTCATTCTCCATACAAATTGCTTCTCTCTTGGTGTGCTCTAATTATAGAAGCTGCAACAATGTGTGTGCACGCATGAAGGCAGCAGCAGATTCACTTAAACTAACTGATGTTAACTGCTTGGGCTGCCTGTTACAATGAACTGGAAAAGAAGTGCTGATTGACCTCCTCCTCAGATCTCTGGGGAATGTTAAACCATCTCAAGTGTGGAATCAGCACAGTGCAGGGAGTGGGACAGCAAATGAATGAGACTGCCACACTCTGATTTCCACCTTTTTTTTGGGAAGTTACCAGATGAAGAACTTTCCAACCAGACCATGAACTCATTGGAACTGAATGGGTGCTTAGGGGCTGATCTCTAACTTCTAGACAAGCCTTCAAGACCTTCAGGACCCCTTTTCTTTGTATCCAACAGGGGATATTTTCTGTTTTCAGGGAGAATTGGCTACTGTGACTTTTGCATGCCCAGTGTGGTCTTGTCCATGCTCTCCTGGACTTCATTCATCCAATACTGACCATCAGCGGAGAAGTCAGTCTGCAAAGCATCTCGTTTCCCGGAGGATCCATGTGCACCACCCAGTCTACATGATCTGTCTTGTGGTCACCCAGTGGTGCTGGTGCGAGGGTAGCACCTAGTTGCTCAAGATGATGAAAAGTCTGTGGGAGGCAACTTTTCACAGCTTAAGGATTGCTGGTTGCCCCTGAGCAGCACCCCCAACTGAGCAGCAATGTAGTCCAACTCTTGCAGAGTTTGGGCTGCACAGTGCCTGTCCCCTCTGCACAGTGCAGTGGGGTGTGAGGAAGGGAGTCAGGATGTGTTTACAAAAGAAAACTATATCTCTCCTCATCCTTGGGTCTTCATCACTGTGTCTTTAAAGGAAGAAGATGCATGGCATGTTGAGGAACCGCAGAATGGTTGAGGTGGCAAAGGACCTCTGGAGGTCATCTAGTCAAGCGGCGCCAGGTTGCTCTGCACCATATCCAGACAGCAAGTGGAAGTATGGACTGAAGCTTGCGGCAGCTGAACGTGGGTGCTGGGGATGCACCATTGCGGCAACAGAGATGGAGGGAGTTTTGGGGGCCCTTCAATTTCAGGCTACTCTTCCTGGGGAGCAGTGAGGAGGGGATTTTGCTCAAGGAGAGATGTGGAATGTCTCAGTCTCCCTGAGCTGCTTCGTGAGATCTGCATGGTGGTGGCTGCTGCTGACTTTACAAGCAGTGGGTGGAAAAAGTGTTCAGTAAGAGGCCAAGGGAGTGAAGGAAAGGAGGAGGAAGGAGAAGGAGATGAGAGGAAGGAGAAGGCAGTCCAACATCCCCAGACAGGCACCCAAGGTCAGTCCTGATCACATGGCTGCTCTTGGCTCGTGGATGGATAACCCCCTGCCCCAGCTATGCTAGACACAGGCTCTAGATGCTTGTGCCCAACCATTTAATGCTGGTTGATGCAACAGCAGCACCAGGGAACGTGGGGGAGCAGGGATTGTGAGAGACTGAATCGTAAAACATTTGTCTCAAAGATTGTTTATCCAAGATAAGGATGGCTACGTGGCCACAGAGATCTCTGATGAAAAACACCCTGCCAAGATAACGGCTACATGTGAGGAGCGGGGCTGGAGCCACCCACCATGAAGCGTGGGTGCATA
>NW_010549778.1:27143-27693 GCF_000687285.1 Phaethon lepturus
TAAAAGGGGGACTGCTAAGACAAGCATATGTGTGCATGCCGGCCGCCTCCAAGCATGATCACCCACCACTGAAAACTTCGAGAGACTTGGACCCTGGGACGCCGCGGATCCATGGTGGTGACCGTCCTTGCAACTCTATCCCGAATGCTTCCTTGATTTCTGTCTTTTTATTCCATTCTGTCCTATCGCTAATAATTCTTTACTTTTGATAATAAAAGCTGTCTTGGGTATATGGCATTTGACCTTGTTTGTGCCTTAATCTCACTCTTGGGATCATATCAAAACCTCCCCCGACATCGGATCAGGACAGGGATTCGGCAGCCGTCCTATTTGTTCTGCAAGAACATTATTTTTTAGTATTGTAGTCCTGACGTCGATGAAAATCCAGAGAGCCATTGCTGGCAGCATGCTGCTGACGTGTTCAGATTTCCCATTATTAACGGCAATAGTTGTATGTGTGCAGAAAATCGGGGTGTTAACCCTTTTATAGCGTTTGGTAGGGAGCCCGGTTAGGGAAGGGTTTCTTTGACTTCGGTGATAGCAAAATGTC
>NW_010549778.1:27748-31912 GCF_000687285.1 Phaethon lepturus
TTTGAAGAGAGGCTACAAGAGGAAGAGAGACAGGGAAGAATTCAAGATGGTATTTCTTGGGTTTACTAACCGAATGACTGCGACAGCCCTGAAACGAGCGTCCTCTTTGGGTTTCCTTGAGATTTCCAAAGTGACTAAGGGGTTCGTTCCTGTGGAGGGTGTGCATCTCCAGGAGTTTTGCCCCTGCAGCCAAAAACTTGCAAAGGTATTTTGTTTTTTGGGACTTTGCTATATCTCGTATATGCAGTTCTCTCTGCATGAGCAATGGTACTGGTACTCAGTGGGGTGATGTAAATAATTGATTTTTATTTACTTTTTAAGTTTTTCCTCCCTATGGCAGATAAACATGTTTAGAATTTATCTGAAAATGGAAAAAAAGAAAGAATAGTTTCACTGACTGAAATATTTGGGGGAAAAAACCTCTTTTTTTCTAGTTTTCTTGTTCTTTAGGAGGTTTAAATGTGGGCAAGCTTTGAGAACACACAGTATTCTGGGTCAAAACGTCAAAACATTTTCCACTGAAAGCTTGCAATGGGCTGCTTCAACTATAGTAAAGTGAGGAAGAAAAAAAACTTTCAGCTGAAACCAGCTTACTGTGTTTGGCATTTGTATCTGTTGACCTAAACCAGAATGCTTTAGCTAATAAACCAGTTGTCTAAAAAATTTAATTCAGCCTTTCCTTCATCAGTTTCCTGTCACTTCCACTTTCTCATACTTCTCATACTTCTCAGTATTGCAGTGCTGTGGCTTTTTTTTTTTTTTTTTTAGGCAAATACTTCAACCCATGTCTCAGTTTTATTTTGGAAGAAAGGGAGAAAGTCTGTGTTCAAGTACATAATAGAGTCTTTTCAATTAAGATGAAGAGCAAAATCTGCTCTGCAGGTATTTAATGAGTCATGCTGAGAATGAGAAAGAGAGCAAAGTTCTGCTGAATTAAACAGCAAAAGGCCAGTTTTTGTCTTGCAACCAAATGCACAGATGGGCCCGAGGATGGATTAGTCCTCTTTCACGTCAGGGCTGAGCCCCAGTGCGTTACACATGCCACTGTTTTACCCATAGGGAAGGTATGTTCTTGCTTTTACAAAGGTGCACAGGCAATATAATAATCTCTAATAAACGTTAACAGCCATGCAATCTTTTTTTTTATTATTTTGTGCAAGTACGCGTATAAAGTTCATTGTTCAAATCACATTACATGTGGAGTAACTACATTTCTTCTGTAGCTTTACATAAACTTCTAATGAAGTTCTCTTTTATTTTTATTTTATCTTTTAGCACTGCCGTGAGCTGTGGTGTTCTGCATGGGTTAGAGGTTGCCTTGTACATTAACAGGTCCATGAGATTATGCCTGAAATTGTCTTTGAAACAGCAAAGTATTTTTTTTTTTCCTAATTAACAGATAGCAGTAAGATGATGTTCCCCTCTACTTCTGTCTCGGTAGATGAGGAAGGACTGTTGCTGATCAAGCGTGCCTCTCTATATGAAAAAGAAAAGAATTCTGTAACGTTTGCCCACATTGACCATCTCACTAGTGAGGAACAATACGATGACTTGCCAGTAACTTGCTCGGGGTCAGAGAACTCAAAATCTGGTCCATGTGAATCCCAGGGAGAGGCAGTTGAACCTGTGTCTTTGTACTAGTCTTTTCTTTCCAGTGAATAACTACAGCAGTAGGGCTGTGTAACAGGAACCAGGACATCTTATGACCATTGCTACAACCTCTGATGATCGCTTGCAGATCCCATAAGGTGTGAAGGACCAGATCTGCATACAATGTCCCAGAGAAACATTCCAAGAGAATTCCAGAAGTTATGGCAGATGGTATTTCATCTTCCTCCTTGAATGGTGTATGGGGGTTTGTATGGATGGATTACAAAACCCTGTACAGGTTTTATGATTTCTTCCAAAAAAAGAGCTGGTTGTTTGGGCCAGATGGTTTCTATTATTGTTAATCTTAGGAAAGCAAAAATAATTTTCCTTCCCCCATTCAGTAAATGTTGGGAAGGTGCATAAATTATTGTGCATAAATTATCAGTACAGTTTTCTTATTTAAATGTATAGATAAAGACTACCAATAAATGGCAAAGCGCATATTGAACTTTTTCATTTGTTTTTAGGACATCTAATAAGTTACTTTTCTCCTTTTTTGCTGGAGAATTGAAGCTGTCCAAAAGAGGACGGTGCATCAGTTGGTACTTCTGTTCTGAACTTGGAAATCTGCTCCAGCACTTGCACTACTGTCCATCCACAAAACACTCTCTTTTCCTGCAGATAGATGCCAGCTGTCACGTTGCTCAGTTGCTGTTTCCCATTGAATCATAGAATCATACAATCATTTAGATTGGAAAAGATCTTTAAGTTCATCGAGTCCAACCATAAACTTAACGCTGCCGAGTCCACCATTAAACCGTGTTCCGAAGTGTCATATCTACACGTCTTTTAATACCTTCAGGGATGGTGACTCAACCACTTCCCTTGGGACTCAGGGAATCCACTTTATCTCCGTTTCGGTAATTTTCACTATCCTGTCATCCAAGATCTCACTCTCTGGGGCTTCTGGTTTATAAAAACTCCTCATGCACATCTCAGTGACACTGCAAGGGCTCTCCGAGCATGTTGTATTTACTTACTGCAGGTGCAGTTTGCCTTCTATATCCTTGAGATGGTCTGAAATGTTAGTCCTGACCAACAAAGGAAGTGATGAAGAGGAAGGAGATGGGCAAAAAAGGCATTTTCTACACTTGAGCTTCTTCAGCATTGTGCTGGAACAAGAGTGGTTGACTCTGAAGCAAGCTTAGGGATCCAGCATCACATCCTTTTTCTGCAGAGCTCTCATGCATGTGTTCTCCTGTCCTCCTACAGCTCTTCTTCCATATTGACTTGCAAATGTAAAGAGGCTGAGGAGAATCTGATTGATTTTACTGGGTACCGGTGGCCAGACCAGTGAAGAGAACACTCCCTTCTCCCACCCCACTGTTCATCTCCCTCTGAGTGTCACCATAACTGAGGCAATGTGTCTCATCTCTGTCATCATTCCTGTTAGTGACTCATCCCAACACTGGAAGCCCTCTGGTACAGTGGTAATAAGGATAATTTCATGAACTATACATATTATCTGCTGGGATCACATGTTCTTATTCATTTTTATTGCTAACCTTTTATCCAATATGTTTTGGGGGTCTTTTTGGTAATCAAGTTTACATTTCAGGATTTTGTTTATAAAACACATAATTTATAAGGCGTGAAAAAAATACCTAGTTACTTGGATGTTTTCAGCTGGAAAACTGTGGAAAGGTAATGTTTTTAAAGGTTTCTGTTTGTCCTTTGTATGGCTGATTTTTCTCATATCACTTCCTTGTATCACATGGACTTAATCAGAAAAAAAAATCATCTCAATTTTTTCATTAATAGCCTAGATCTTTGAAAGAATATTTTCGAAGGCAATTAGTGCTAAGTGCACTAATAAGACCAGAAGAGAGACTGATTAAGAGCTAGTTTAAAAATAAAAACAGTATTTTGTAATTTATATCACCAATAAACCTTTAAATAATGACGTTTCGCAAGTATTTGGATTCTTCATCTTTTTTGTCCGCGTTTTGATGTTACAATCCCTACAGTTTGGACAGTGAGTGTAAGATCAGTCATTTCCTCTCTGTTTTTCAGTCAGTTCCTTTGCATTTTCACATACTGTTGGTGCTTGTGCCTGTGTTGTTTGCATTAGGACAGCACTGCAGACTGTCCTGGGAATAAAGCAGTTCAAACAAAAACCTGCTTTCACTTAGGTTTTATTTATATACTCATATCACATTATCATAAAAAACCCAAAACAAACAAGACTGTCAAACATCTTAAATTGATTTTTTGTTTAAATAACTTGGGTATCCTTTTAAAAGTACAGGCAGGCACCACCTTAATGTATGATCCTGCTCCTGCTTTGGAGCATGAAGAAGGGGACATGATTAGACTTTCCATCTTGGAAAGCAGGAAGCAATGGGATTTGATAGGGAAATTTTGCAAATGAATTGCTATTTTTCAGTACATTGATTTATTTCAATCAAAAAAGAATTGTATTGTCTTTTTAACTCTCTCCTAATCCACTACCAGCAAAAAAAAAAAAAAAAAAAAAAAAAAAAAAAAAAAAGGGCTTTTTTTTTTTTAAAAAAC
>NW_010549778.1:31943-56092 GCF_000687285.1 Phaethon lepturus
AATCAAAGTGCTTTGTTTTATTTAAAAGCTCCTTAACTGCATCTTGGTCATACATCAGAATTATGCAAAACCTTTTAAAGTGTGCCTCCCCTTTGCTTGAAAATGGAAAAAAACTCTTTAATTGTAAAACTGTCCAACCAAAGACAAAATTCCACACTGCCAGAATTAGCAACTGCCTAATCCATTGCACAGTTCTGCTCTGCACTTATTCTTCATAAGATTTTACTTAAAATTTAAAGTCTACTTTGCAGTTAATCATTATGGAAAATCAACATTCTCCCTAATTCTCCTTTCTGGACAAGAGTACCTCTGCCAATGTGGATGTTTGTGGCAAGAGTCTCCATTGTTCTCTGAATTACTTTATTTATTTTATAGAGATTTGAGCAAGTGAAACAGGACTGAGAATCCCACCAACTCAGTTTCCCATGGGCTGCCAAGCTCGCCTGACCTTCAAATCGCCCTTAGCCATCGTGTTGCCACCATGAAGTGATGGGCTTTTTATTCTAGTAACGGTCTTGTGAGTCTTTGGCATTTCCTCGTCCTAAATCAACAAGAGCTGCTGTTTTTCTTGTTGTAGAAATTAGAAGGCATTGTGGTTTGGGGTTTTTTTTTTCTGTTTAGTTGGTTGGTTTTTATTTTGTTTTTTTCACTGCTGCCTAAAAAGGAGTACAGGATGAGAACAGATTTTTCTAGTAGCATTATAGTTTAATGCAGATGTAGAGAATATCAGGTTTTGTACTGCAAGCCACTGTTCGCTTTCTAGCATCTTTAACAAGATTGAGAAGGAAAGACTGAAAACCACAAACTGTAATGTGCTGCTGGAAAAGATCTGACATATTTCTAGTGTCCTGGCAAAAGCAGGGAACCTGTTAATAATAAATTAAAATAAACAGTTAGGGTAATACTGTAATCAAGTTTGTTGATTTATTGGGACTTTTTTGTTGAGGTTTGCTGGGTATTCCCCCCCAGCAGCGTCTCTGCTTCATCTCACTCCATTTTTGTTTTACTGTGTAGTGTATGCCATCTTCTGGGTGACACTTCATGCCAGCAACTTTCTCTAATGCTGTTTCTGATGCTGTCTGGGATGTCTCTGCTCCTTGTCAAGGCTCTCCAGGCTTCTGGTCATAGCTTTGCCGTTCAGTTGCAAAGTCGACCTTCAGAGCTAAAATAAATTTGGGCAGGGCTGCTATTGCTCGCGCCTGGCTGCATGGAATGACGTGGTGCTCACCAAGGAGGACACCTCTCCACTTGGAGAAGAGTCAGTGCCTGGTGGGGTCAGAATGAATGTGTGTGTCTCAGGGATGGCTCTAGAGACAACTTCTTCTCTTGGTGGACTACTTGTATACCTCTCTTGCTTGCCTTAATACTGTGTGGGTGGGTTGGGGGGCTGGTTTTGATGACTGCGATAAAATTGGTGGAGATGTACCCTCTTGGACATGGATCCGAAGTGGTTCAGCAAAGCTGAACGATGCATTGTCAACATGGCTGCAAATCTCCTTGGTCAGGCTCCCTGTATGCGAGCTGATGCGCTGGCACTGTCCGCTCTCCTGGACTGGCAGGGCAGGCTGCAGGGCTGAGAAGATGCTGGCACCAGCTGTGCACCTAGAGTGTCTCGCTGCTTTCTTCTTCAGCAGTTGCTTATTAGCATATTTGCTAAAGAAGGAAACAAAAGAGAATAAAACCATCTTAACTAGAACTAATGCAACGCAAGCATGATTGAATCTTGATTGCACTGTAAAAAGATAACTCATGTTTCCTTTTCTCTCCGAACCGCTTGGTTGTGGGTATGCAGATTTGCATTTTGATACCTGAGGTGCTGTGCTTGGAGTTGCAGGGGGTGGTTTCCGTCATGGTTGGGGCAAGAAGGATGGGAATATGGATAATGACCCCAGGGGATAATGGTCCAGTGGCTTAGGAAAAGACCACTCTTTTGGCTGATTTAAAAGGGTAGTGCACAGACTGTGTGCAGCCCCTTTCCTCACATAGGTCATGGAGGAGGTAGATAGTGTCTTAATTCTGTATCTTCTTTAATTTCTGAGGTTGACTTTCACTACAAGCTAATTCCCACATTTTACCTTCTCTTGATTTCTGTAAGGGATGCTTCTCCATGCCTCGGCTGTCCCTTCAATGCCTCCTGTCCCACCAGCACACAGACACTTGCCAAGCTGCAAAGTTTTGGTCCCACTACCCTAGATCTCACCTACATGGGAACTTTTGTCTGAATAGCCTCTGTCCTTGGCTTCTTAGGCTTTCCTTGGCATAGGTTCTGTATTTATTTTTTCTTTCAGAGATATGTATTGTGTATATATATATTTATAGATTTTTTTTTTCCTAGGAGCTTCCAGGAAAGAGCTGTGCTGAGCTCCAGTTAAAACTCACTAGCTCTACCAGGAACACTTGTGCTGGGAACACCACGCATTGCAGTTACTTCCCTGGGAACATGTTAACTTAAGCACAAATCTCAGAGGCTTTGCAAAGGTTAATGTATTGAAACTCTACTTCAGAGAGCACAAGAAAAAAATGCATGGCTAGGCGGGATTCTTACCAACCTGAAAGTCTTCCTGTGAGCTTTACTTCCTTGGTCTTGTGCATTCTGTCTCCTTTGGTCAACTTGCTATAGCTATGGTTGGTCTCTCAAAGTAAAAAAAAAACAATTGTTCTATTAAAGTAGATGTTTTTTTTTTCCTCTCATATGCTCTGTATTTTTTCTGCGAGTGTATCTGGTTGGGGAGTAAGGTGGCTGTAAGGTACTTCTTCAGGGCAAGGTTGTGGGGTGAGAGGCCTCCCAGCTTCTCAGTTTTCCCTTGGGGAGAGGAAGAGGAGGCAGGTACTAAACACATCTCCCTTTCAGATGGGTGCGATGAAATGGGTTCTTCTGTCCAAGATACCTTCAGGTAAAGCTTCATTTCTAAAATTAAAAAAAAAAATGTCTCTTCAGGAGAACTTGGCCAACCCAGGAAGGCAATTTCAAAAAACGGAACAGGAGGTTATGAGTCTTAATGCAAACAGAAACCCCGAGTTAACCCACAGGTAATGAGTTTTTAGGATACTAACCCCACTGAGTGAGAATGGAAGAGGATTGATGCCAATACCCGCTTCATCCCATTAGTTAAACGTAGAATCCTGTCGGTGCCCCTCTTTGTGCTGTGGCCATGCCGAGGAGACCCAGGTCTTTTGGAAGTCACTGCACAAATCTGTAGCAAAGAGCTCCAGAGCATTGCCACATGAAACTGCATCACATTCTCTGATCCTGATGAAAAGCATGTTGTCTGATGAGTGTGATTTTTGCTTACATTTCCCTTTATCACTTATTTCACTCAAACTTCAACAGGAGGAAATAAGAGTGTCCTAAGCTTGCATGCAGGAGCAACTTTGCAACATTAGACACAATGCTGCTTCTTTCATTCCCTTCCGTTTCCCTTTCTATTTTAAGCTCTTTCCCTTGAGGAAAGGAGCCTTGTCCAAAGATGCTCTTGGCCAGTCCTTCTTATGCTGGTATTTGCTGAAGCTTTTTTGACCAGTTTTTCACCAGAGCAGAGGTCATGAGGATAAATGAGGTTCCAGTGGTTTATGTGAAGTGGAAAGGCAGCTGAAGACCAAAAGAGTGTTCTTACTGTGGAAGAGACCAAGAGTTGCTATGAAGCATGGGGCCAGACACCAGACAGTCCACAGGGAGGAGAACCCTGGGATGCTGTTGAGTCCTGGTGGCCAGAGGACTTGTCTCAGGTGGATGTAGGTGTCTGGGCATCCACCAGTTCTTTCTTGTCTGTTTTCTGTAGCATTTTGTTTTTCCCATGACAAGCTGCTTCTTTGTCTTTACTCTTTTGTTTTTCCCCTTTGCCTACTTCATCTTCTTCCATCTCCATTTTTACGTCAGTTGTGTGGAAAAGCTAAAATAAAGACATGAATTTAGCATTTTGCACTAGAACAAATCTCTTACTCTTGGGCCAGCAGCCAGAAATCAATCTCTTTCTCTGCCTTGAGTTCGATTTCCCAGTGCCAGAGGCACATGGCTCTCTTTGTGGATCACAGTCTTCAAAAAAGAATTACTCTGTTGGATAACATAGGTCAGTGCTATGAAAAGTCTTCAAGGGAGGAATTGAAGCTTTGCAATGTGTCCCCTCATCCTGGGGAAGGAGCAAGGTGCTTGGTGGAGGAGACGTGTCCATTCAGCTGGGTTGTGAAGGGGTTAAGCCACAGGACTTGAATATGGGTGATTTTTGGTAGAGCTAAACTGAAGATTTGGGGTGGATGGTTTTAAATCGTAGTGAGCAGGTTGCTCCCTACCTGCACTTTACTCCTTACAAGAATTTCAGGGTCCAAAAGGGGAGTTTGGATACCAAGTAACTTTCTGCTGGAAGTTTTTGAGCAAAGGATGATGTTATAACTTCAGTTAAAGCTTTCAAAGGAGTGAAGACGTGAAGAGTGAATTCCCTGCAGATGCAGGGAATCTGTGACTGTCTTTTACAGAGCACAGACGTAGCTCTCGGTGGTGCACTGGTGATAAATGCATTACAAATCTGAGGTGTTGAGCTGCTTTACTACAGCCACGTTAAGTATTGTAAGTGGAAGGATTGAATGCTTGCCCTGTTTTGCCTCTTTCCCACTTTTATTGGAGTTACTGTAATTATTGCCTCTTTCTGCAACTTTTGAGTTATTTTGGGTTTGCAACAAAATTGAGTTCAGGGAGGCAATTGACTTCACCTGGCTGCAGAAAAGCCATTAGGAGCTTCAAATTAGTGTGAAATAATTAATAGGCAAAGAAGATTAACGTGGGGAGCACGGGCAGTTTTCATTAACATTAAGCGAAAGGATGTTCCTGTAGATACCTTTACCACGTGTGTTGTCCTGGACCTCTCGCTATTCCCTTTGGACGTTAATTATATCCAGACCACGAGAGAAAAGACCCTATAAGCCTGCTCAGGCTTCACATTTGGCTTGTCTTGAAGAGGAACGGAAAGATATTTCTGCTTGCCAGCTCGTTTGGATTTCTCCTTCCCCTGCCACGGCTGCTGTCGGTGGTGGTTGGAGCTCAGACTGTCAGAGCGCCCGAGAGCCCCGGGGTGCCCACATGCATCAGCAGCATTTTCTCCCTCCGGAGCAGGGTGGGGGGAAGCAGACCACAAGCTCCCAGGTTATATTTTGCTCCAAGCACTGACAGAGCCATTGTCTACCCGGGACAGTTCTCATCCCAATTGTCTCCCGTAGGCAGAGGTGCGATGAATTAGAGATCATAATTGCACTGAAACGTGGAAAGCAATGCACTCTGAGTCTCCACTGGAGTCATGGTTGCAAAAATCATGTGTGAGGCTTGTATGGGTTTTTAAGGTTCTCAACTGCTCTCTTACAACTACCTGAAAGGGGGTTGTGGTGAGGTAGTTGTTGGTTTCTTCTCCCAAGTAACCAGCGATAGGACAAGAGGAAATGGCCTCAAGTTGCGCCAGGGGAGTTACATCAGGGGAGGTTTAAATTGGATTTTAGGAAAAATTTCTTCACCCAAAGGGTTGCCAAGCATTGGAACAGGCTGCCCAGGGAAGTGGTGGAGTCACCATTCCAGGAGGTATTTAAAAGACGCTTAGGGACATGGGTTAGTGGTGAACGTGGCAGTGTTAGGTTTATGGTTGGACCAATGATCTTAAGGGTCTTTCCAACCCAAATGATTCTATGAATCTATGATTCAGTTTCCTTTTTTTTGTTTGTTTTTTGTTGTTGGTCCAAAGTGCGAGGGGTAGGAGAGAGATCAGGTTCCCACCTCTGCATGGCAGATAGCTGTGAGATGATGTTCCATGTTTGGATTTAAACCCGGTGTCATCTCACTGATTTTTGCCTAGAGGAAGCAACTTCTGGGTTGAACTATCCCCAGAACAGCTCCTGAGTTTGTCTTGACAATACAGAGCTGGGCAGCCAGCTAACAATAAAATATGGTTTGTTCCCTCACTCAATTTACTAGTGGACATATTCCCTTCAAGGTTTATTCTGAGGCAGTTTGCTGGGATGACAAGAGGGGAAGGGTTAACAGCATGGAGAAAGCAGCAAAATCCGGTGAAAAGGGACTGTTCTGTTTGGCTGCAATGACTTTCCCTCCTCCTCCTCTGTCTCTGTCTCTCCTCAGAGCACTGTCAGCATCATCAGACAAGGAATATCTCGTACCACACGCAGTTATCGCATGGTGGGATTCAAATATTTTTGTTATGGAGAGGAATTTTTGCTGCAATAAGTAGAATAAGCACATGAACAACAAGAAAAGCCAATACATGCATTTCCAGGAGTGCTGCAAAGCGGTTTAAGAGGCATTGGTTCTATCTCAAGCTGCACATTTCCTTAAGATCCCACTTGCAGCTGAGGTGTCCCATTGCAGTTGGCCAGACAGCACATAAACACGCTTTGCTTTGGTAGAGCACGTACTTAAAAGCTTGCCTTTTCCATTTGCTGCACCCACCTGTAGCTGTTCAGGCAAAAGACAGAAGAATTAAGAAACAGTAGGAAAATACCAAAATGCCAGTGTTGATTGCTGCTGCTTTAGCAATTGCAATAAATGTCCATCAAACAATTGCAAACAGGCCATCGCTGTTTGCTACGTGGGGAGAAGGTTGAGCTGATGGCAGAGGAAGTTGGGCTGTCCCGCCTCCTGCCAAGAGGATTCTGCTGGAGAGCAAATGGGGAAAATAACTGGAAACTGTAAAGATGCTTTTGGAAATACCCAGTTAAGGAAGATGAGGAGAAGCTATTTGCATGTAAGATTCTATAACATATCCACCACAAACCCTTCACAGCTTTCAGGAACCACAAGTGTCAGCAGAAGTGACATTTCCCCAGTTGTGGCCCCGAACTCTATTAACATTGGGGCGTGCAAAGGATTTACTGGATATTGGCAACCTCATATTCCTTCTTGAGGAATCGTAATATTTTAGCACTAGCTTTATGTAGTCAAAGATCTTTAATTTTTTATTAGACACAGATGTACTTCACATTCACTTTCTTTTGCAGTCTTGGTATGTCTTCACTTAGCTTGGCAGTACAGATGCATTTTTGCTTTGCTTTCTGCTGCTGTTTTTAAATTGTTTTGCTTGTCGGCTTGAACTGCTGAATCCTCCATGAATAGTTACAACATTTCTGCTTGATGTATGGAAGCTTGAAATTGCAGCGGTTAAAACAAGCTCCTTGTTACTATTTTCTTTTCTTTTCTGAAACAAAAATAAAATAAAACTAGAACTGGCAGAATCGTGTAACATGAAATACAAGTCCAGGGGCAGGAAACTGCAAGCCAGATTCAATGCAGTTTTCTCGGATTCTCTTGAGCATTGCATCTTGAAAGTGATTGTTTGGAAATTCTGGCCAAAGGGTGCATATGCCTTTGTTTTTTCCATTTAATTTACACTTATTTGAGGTGTGGGGTTGTCATGATGCTCTCTGTTAGATATTTATGGACTGAGTTTTCAAGCCTTCGAGGAGTTTTGAGGGAGAGTTCATCATCTCACAGTCCTCTTGCATTTGGCTAAAATAAGTATCATGCTGAGGCTTAAAAAGTTAAGTATTTCCATGTCTTCAGAGTATGATCCTCACACATTATCCTGTTGTCTTTTGCCTCTTTTCCATTCGAGAAATGCAGTACAAGGTGAGCAAATTCGTCTCCCCCTGGTCACTCGGGGGGGTTGGATAAATCCCACTCTCACAATTTAGCACCTGAATTTCTGGGTAGTTTTTAACTTTAGGGACCAACTCTGAACATGCAGATTTGTTCGGCATTTCTTTCCCATGATGTTGTGGGGACTCTGAAATATAGAGTGGTTTGATTGCAACATGTTTCATCTGAGGCTTCATTCAGCAAACTACATAAGTGCATATGGACTCAGCATCCCTGGTCCAGGCTAAAAATCCGTTGAGGCAAATTCATTTTTTCACAAAATATGTGGACCAGTCCTTTTGGCATATGCAATTAGAAATTTAGCCAAGCTGAAGCCATGTCCTGGCCACCCATCCTCCCACATTATTAACCTAGAGCATGTTGGCACACTGAAAATCCAAGAAAAACCTCCTGAAATTGGGGTCAGCACAGTCTGAAAAGATCTAAAAATCTTATCCTGTGCTGCTCTTCTGCCAATGGTTTAATGAAAGCTGGATCTTGTTAGTAAGAAGTGAAATTCCTAGGGGATGGGTAAGCCCAAGATAATTTCTTGTGTTATATAGCCTCATATATAAAGCAAAGGAAAGGAGTGTCTGGAACAGCTGATTTAGGAGGAACTGCAGGACGAGAAGAGTGGGAAAATCTCTAGCAATGAGCCCCTGTGCGTTGGGATTAAACACCATTTAATGCCCTGGATTTGTGTCAATCTGACAGATCAAGGAGTTTATTTGCGGTTGGTACAGGCCTGAATCGTTTCACACGAGTGCTGCTGGTGACATGTGTGAGAATCCGTGGAAAATCCCCTGACTGCGCTGTTTGGACGTGGAGCTTGTCCTCAGGCACCGGGGGATGCATGTGCCGGAGCAACCTGAGCAGTGCATCAGTCAGGCTTCTCAGTTCGTTCCGATTCAAAGAAATCCAAACTTAAGAAATTTAAACTCAATAACATCAAAGTGTCATTAAGCAGACATCTTTATTGCAGCGCTGGACGCCTGGGGGATATCTCCTCCTAACATGCGTGCACTAGAACAAAAGTTCATCCTTTATATACCTTAAAGACATGAATATTCACTCATTTTCCAAGAAATCACCGCTTCCTTGCTTATCTACTACATTTCCATAATGCTGGGTTGCAAAACTACACTACGCATGTGCGAGGGTCTCGGGCGGTCATCGGTGGTCGTTTGGGGAGTTAACCCCCTATTCCTTTTTCCCTTTTATGGTCACGGGTCTCTTGAGGATAATTTCTTCTCCTTGAATGTTCACCCCTTCTGTTGTCCAGCCAAGTGGTTCCTTCTTATCACCCTTGTTAGAGCACTCCTGCCAGTCTGTCTCTACGCTCAAGGTTAAGAGATCTTCTCTGTTCTCTTTAATCTCTCAGCCCTTGCTCTTAACTCTTCTTTGTTTTAATTTTCATGAGACCTGCTTTCCTCATGATTAACCATTTACACATAGGTACAATGTTAGCATTGAGGAAACACAGCCCACTATGAGAGTAGGCCGTTAAATATAATCACACAGTTATTAGGCTAAAGAATTCTATACTAAAGTTAAACTAATCATGTAATCAATAACCTTCCATAAGTTAAGAAATTTGCAAAACCTACAGTTGATTAGTGACACATGCTAAAACCTTATAATTGTTTTAGATCCTTGTTTCAGTTCAATATTCACGGTTTTCACCTTGCTCCATCGATGACTTTCTGCTCTTCCAAATGCAGATTGGGAGCGTGGTGTTTAAATAGCTTAGGGAAATCTGGTTAGGGGATGCAGAACATGACACAGTTACAGTCTGATGACTTGAAAATACCAGTCGTAGCTCCTGTTGGAGTTTCTGTAATGCTTCAGCTCGGAGGAGGGGCTTGCAAATAAGCAGTGGCTGTTTGAATGCGTTGTAGTGTGTCGGGTGGATGAGCCCTGCGGTGCTTTTGGACTTGGTTAAAGTTTCAGGTAGAGCAGTTTCTGGGAAACCTGCAAAAGCTGGCACAGCTGGGAGGCAGAATAGGGCTAAACCGTGGGAAAATCTGCTGTAAAGCTGCTGCCAGAAAGCTGGTGCCAAAGACATAGGTATAAGTGAGTGTTTCTCTGGTGATTATGACCAGTCAGAAACCCAATGTCTGTTTAAAGCTTATTTAAGCGAGGTATCCTTTCTCTGAATATAGCCCAGTCCAGCCTCATGTTGCTCCTTCTCTGAGTATGATGAAGCTGTGGAGGAGCTCAGAATAGTTTCAAGGGATTTAAAGTTGGGAACTGAAGCTAACAACAACAACAAAACAGCCACTAAACCCCCAAATATTCAAACCCTCACTTCAGTATTGTCCTTGTAGGGCAGATTTTGGGTACCTTGGCCAAAATGGGACCTTTGGGAATGAAGCTGAGAGAATTCATCTGGGCAGCAGCAATAGCAATTCCTGGCACTGACTCCTTGACCTTTGCAGTTGGGGTATCAGGAAGATGTAGGAAGAAGGGGAGCCTCTCCAGGGGATGCTGGGCTGGAAGATGACTGTGGTGGAGGACCTGTCTGGGGTTCCATCTCCCTTCTGCCCCAAAAGCTTTGAGCCCATGGAGCAGTTGCGCTCTGCTCACTGCTTCCTCACCTTTTCTGAAGGCCAGACCTGCCTGCATGACCTCCTGCTCTGGAAAGCAATGCTTAACCATGCTGTTGTGCTTGTGGTTTCTCATTCATTTCTGCCTCTGATATTCCCACTTGATAAATCAGCAAAAATCATTTATATTCCAATTGCTAATAATTACTACAAATGCTGTCTTGATCCATGTGGGCCATATCTACCGTGTTGCAGCAGCATCTTTACTGTCCCGATGGTGCTGGAATAGGTATTTGCCTGTCCAGTGCAAGTTGCATGATCAGACACTGTGTAAGGCTACGTCAGACCACCTATTTGGGCCAAATTTCTGCAGTAAGGAGGAACCTGCATCCCCCTTCAAAGGATCAGCTGGGAGGTAAGCCCCATTCAAAGTGATCGGTGGTCTCCTGTATTAATATATCTTCTCCCTTTCTGTCTTCACAGCCACCCAGATTGATCCCAGCGAACTACAGGAACTTTTTCAGGAGACTTCAGCCAACGTCTTCCGAATTAACTCCAATGGTGCGTATAATGAAAGGTTTCCTAGTCAATTGTGTGCTGTCCTGCTGATGACTTGTGTGTGTGTACACGGTGTGTGGCAGCTCCTGTTGTCAGGGAGCAAATATTAATGCAGTTTTTCTGCTGCTGCATCTCACAAGCACCAGCACATGTCCAATACACAGTGCTTTATAAGATGTAAAAATATTCCACCATATGTTCCATTAAACAGGCACAGATATATTCCAATCCTTGCAAAGACCACATCCTTTTCTATTTTTAATTGTGTCATCTGTTACAATAGGGAGTTAGAGCGCAGGAAGGTGGAACAAGCCAGACTCGTGTTCCGATGTGTTGCAGCACTATGCCTGCTCAGAACCTGTCATATGAGCTTGCAAAACATCTATCTCCCTTAAAAAAACACCAACACCAAAACTCTTCTATTATTTTTCACTCCGTAGGTTGAGCGGGGATGCTATTCCTGCTCATGTCTGCCCAGACCCTGGAGATGCAGAGTGCTTCCTTCCTTTGGAGACATGCTCTGGCTCATCTGTTTTGTCAGATCGGGCTGGAGGGATGTATTTTGCAGATAGATATAAGCTAACATCACTGAATGGTAGTTAATGTCATGGTGTCCCTGTTCTAAAATACACTCGTGTCAGACAAGGATCTAAAATTATTGGGTATTGATCTTATGGTGGACCTTGAAATTGCTTCTGAATCACCTGGACAGCTTCTCCATCTGTTCTGTTCTGTGTCTATGGGAATTGGGTGACAGAGAGCTGGCCTAAGCGTAAAGAAAGGATCTTAGTGCCTCCTTATTCTTCCATGTGTCCCAGCGGTAAAGGCCCCAGTCCTTGTAGCAAGGAATCATTTCTAGAAGAAGTATGAGAAGTAAAACTTCTAAACAAAGTTATCTCTGCTTTAGGGGAATTGTGTTATTCTCCATCTGCCAGGAAAATTCAAGCACTAGTTCTTCTATGAGTACAAGGGATTGGTAGGTTTGAGTTTATTTTCAACCAGTTCAGGACCTCCTGTAACATGAATGTTTTTTATCCCCAGCACTGTGAGCCTCATTACTGCTCTCCACTACCCCAGAAGGTGAAGGCTCTGAGTAGGCTCCATGAAGTTATTCAAGTGCCCAGCTTGCTGTAAAACCAGAAGAAAAATGTTTATTCACACTTTCCCTTTTGTCCTGGGATAGGATAACCTTATGCAGTAGGACAGGATAGGTGCTGGCTGACTATAAAGCTATTTTGAAGAAAAGACCTGGGGGTACTGGTCAACCACAAGTTGAACATGAATTAACAGACTCATTACTACTCTCCACTACCCCAGAAGGTGAAGGCCTGAAATCCGTGTAGGCTCTGAGTAGGCTCCATGAAGTTATTCAAGTGCCCAGCTTGCTGTAAAACCAGAAGAAAAATGTTTATTCACACTTTCCCTTTTGTCCTGGGATAGGATAACCTTATGCAGTAGGACAGGATAGGTGCTGGCTGACTATAAAGCTATTTTGAAGAAAAGACCTGGGGGTACTGGTCAACCACAAGTTGAACATGAATTAACAGAAATCATATTCTTCTCTGTAATTACCTGATGGATGACTATAGAGTAGGTGGAGCCATGACCTCTCAGATGTGCCTGGTAGAAGGACGAGGGGCAAAGGGCATCTGAAACATAAGATGTTCCAACTCAATATGAGGAAAAAGGTTCTAACTGTCAGGGTGGTCAACCAGTGCAACAGGAGCCCAGAGAGGCTGTGAGATCTCCATCCTGCAAGATACTCAGAGCTGGACAAGACCCTGAACAACTTGCTCTTAAATAGACCTTATCTGAGTGTAAAGTTGTGCTAGAGATCTCCAGAGATGCCTTCTAACCTTCATGAGACTATGATCCTTCAGTAGTCTGTCAGAATCTCAATTACTGCACACACAAGATGATTCTGAATGGGTCAAAAGCAAAATGGGAAATGGACACTTCATGTTTGTTTCTTTTTTGTCATTTTTCAGCGGAGCAACTGGTAGATGCATTATACAAACAGTTGTTTGAAACACTTGTTATTCATAGGCTTCTGGCAAACTGCTTGGATACCACAGGTTCGACAGCTTTCTTCACAGAGCAAAATCTGAGAAGTCCAGCCATTGAAAGTCACCTTTGGGTTGCCAGTGGTATTTGTCCACTGGGATACTGGAGAGCAGTGGTGGGATTGATGGTACTTGGGGTGAAGTACAACCACGTGGTGCAGAAGGTGGGGACATTCATAGACTCACAGAATGGCTGAGGTTGGAAGGGACCTCTGGAAGTCATCTTGACCAACCCCCTTGCTCAAGCAGGGCTACCTAGAGCTTGTTGCCCAGGACCATGTCCAGATGGCTTTTAAGTATCTCCCAAGGATGAAGACTCCACAAGCTCTCAGGGCAATTGGTGCCAGTGCTCAGTCACCCTCGAAGTAGAAAAGTGTTTCCTGCTGTTCAGAGGGAACCTCCTGTGTTTCAGTTTGTGTCCATTGCCTCTGGTCCTGTCACTGGGCACCACTGAAAAGAGCCTGGCTCTGTCATCCGTGCCCCTTCCCTTCAGGTATTTATAGACATGAATAAGATCCTCCCTCAGTCTTTTCTTCTCCGGGCTGAACAGTCCCAGGTGTCTCAGGCTTTCCTCATAGGGGAGATGCTCCAGTCCCTTCATCATTGAGTAGGGAAGTGATTGTGCCCCTGTACTCGGCACTGGTGAGGCCGCACCTTGAATACTGTGTTCATTTTTGGGCCCCTCCCTACAAGAAGGATGTTGAGGTGCTGGAGCGTGTCCAGAGAAGGGCAACGAAGCTGGTGAGGGGTCTGGAGCACAAGTCTTATGAGGAGCGGCTGAGGGAACTGGGGTTGTTTAGTCTGGAGAAGAGGAGGCTGAGGGGAGACCTTATCGCTCTCTCCAACTACCTGAAAGGGGGTTGTGGTGAGGTGGGTGTTGGCCTCTTCTCCCAAGTAACTAGCGATAGGACAAGAGGAAATGGCTTCAAGTTGCGCCAGGGGAGGTTTAGATTGGATATTAGGAAAAATTTCTTCACTGAGAGGGTGGTCAGGCATTGGAACAGGCTGCCCAGGGAGGTGGTGGAGTCACCATCTCTGGAGGTGTTCAAGAAACGTGTGGATGTGGCGCTTCAGGACATGGTCTAGGGGACATGGTGGCGCTGGATTAATGGTTGGACTTGATGATCTTGAAGGTCCTTTCCAACCTAGTGTTTCTGTGAATTCTGTGAATCATTTTGTGGTCCTTCACTGGACTCTCTCCAGTATATCCATGTCTGTCTTGTACTGAGGAGCCCAGAACCGGATGCAGCACTCTAGATGTGGCCTCAACTGAGGAGTCTAGAACCGGATGCAGCACTCTAGATGTGGCCTCACCAGTGTTAGGTAGAGGAGAAACATTACTTCCCTTGACCTGCTGACAATGCTTTGCCTAGTGCAGCCCAGGATACCATTTGCCTTCTTTGCAGCAAGGGCACATGGTCAACTTGGTGTCCACCAGGACCCCCAGGGCCTTTTTCCTGAGGTTTTCCTTGAGAAAACTCCAACGCTGTGACCTGGGCTGGTGGCCACTGTGGCAGCCTGAACCTCCCAACTGCGATCACTGGTACTTGGCTTATGGATGGTTGAATAACCATGTTACAACATACAGCAACACCTGTTGGGATCACCCTCAGTTGCTCCAACACTGATAGTTTTACTTTGGCAATGGTAGTAACCAATGGTAGTAGCACTTCTGCTACCAAACCACGGGTTCAGTGTTAAGTTTCGCAACCTTCTCACAAGTCTGTGTGTTTCAGTATTAATTACTGAAATTAGCCAGTATTAATTACTGCAACTAGCCAGGTTAGGGCTGACTTGATATGTCTTTGTGCTGTAATCACAACTACTGCTGTAGTGGAGTTTATCCTGCAAAACCCTTAAGATGAGTGGTGCATCTTTTTTAAAATGCCACAATCCAATTTCTAATTTTATTCTTTATTAGAATTGCATTAATCCATTGAATTAGGTTTTGAACAATCTCTGGTAGCCTTTGTTTCTCCTCTGGAGGTGGTATAAAGTGTGTGATGATGTGCTTTCTGTTAAGAGCTGCCTGCACTGAGGGCTCCGTGAAGCAGGTAAAGACAGTGCCTGTACTTACAACTATTTTGCAAAATTGGAGAGGGTACAGAGAAGAGCTATGACAGCTGTTTGAAGTCTGCAAGTCAGACTTTAAAATGCATGCTATCCGAACTTCTGTTTGAGACATCCAAAAGGACTCGAACAGGGTGTGTTAAGTACCTCTCTGGGAAGAAAGACATCAAACAGATCACATAGGGCTCATTAATCTAACATTCTTGCACATAACGAGATCAGGAGATAGGAGTCAAAGCTAGACAAATTCAATCTTTCCGTATGAAGAAAACTAGCCATTAGAACTGCTTATTGAGGGGACGTGATGGATTTGGCATTGCTTCGAACCTTTAAATCAAGATTCAAATGCCTTTTTATAAGATATACTTTAGTCCAGCTACAGTCTACAGTCTTGATGTAGGAGTGATGGGACAAAATTTTATGGTAGGAAATCAGATTGGATAATCAGAATTGCTCTCTCTGGCCTTTAAAATCTATGAATCTATGAATTTATAATGCTTTTAAAAGTGCTTTTAGGTTGAAGAAATGCCCATAAGATACTCTACTGTTGTTGCTCTGTTCACCACCCATATTATTTTTTTGTCTGCTAAAGTCAGCTTCATTCATTTTGTATGGCTTCTTCATAGCCTTTTCCCCAAAAGTGTGCACAGGTTTTCAGGAGAGGGATGCTGAGTGTACTGCTAAGATTTTGCAGAGCTAATCCATGTCAGGTAAAGAACTTCACAGGGTTATAAAATGGGAAAAGATGCCCATGATCCCTTCTGTTCTGTGCAGCTGTGCCATATGGTCTCTTCAGGAAACCCAGCAAGCTCCATCTCAGAGCATGTAGCAAAAGTCAGTGCTGTTGTTTGTGTACCACCACACAAGCGGCTGAGCAAGGAACAAGTGGCTGCACTGCAGATGCTCACCAGATGATGGTTTGTACTCCTGTTGCGCTGGGAATAGTGTGTTGAACATCCTTAAGAGTTGCATAAAATCCAATGACAGCTCCCCTTTTCCTTCTTTTCCTGCCTCACCCTGGCCTCTTCGGGGCTTTCCAGGTTCCTCGTTGTGTTTGGAGACCAAACCACACACCTGAAATGGAAATCTTCGTCCTGTGTTGAACAAAAATCTTAGCCAGGACATCCACAAAACATCCACAAAAAGAAGCTCAAGTACTGTCTGAATTTGTCTTACTGATGGCTTTTTTTCCTACTTATTTTTGTGAAGTTTTTGCATTTTGTACATTTGTCAGTGTACAACTTTTAGCTGCCTCTCAGTAAAAGCCTTATAAATAAGTAAAACAAATAACACTTTCGTAAAAGGAGTTGGTTTGGTGCATCATGTCTAGAAGGCTGATCAGCGGGGGATATCCTGGAGGAATCAGACCTGGTCTGGCCAGATGGAGAACCTGAGCACTCTAATGGGTCTCTTCCCTCTCTAATTCCTGTTACTTGCTCATTAAGGACTCCCCATGGCAGGTTGGTGCCATGCACAGTCCCATTACCTTGATCTGAGAGGCTGAGCAAAGGATTTTTCATCATCCCCCAGGTGTGATAAAGCTCCATGGCCATCTCAGGATGGTTTCTCATCCCCCATTGATTTTAAGGATTGCAGCAGCATAGACAACTGATGCCAAATTCTCAGTTTATGTAAATTGGTGCAACTCCAACAGCAGCGATCTGTTCTGAATGTGCCTCATCCTGGAGGACTAGCACATGCCTTTTTAAAAATTAAGTACAAGGCTTTTAAAGTAAGATGTTTGTTTTAACACTGGCTTCACAGCATCTCTCCAGCACAGCTTGACGTGTTGATCCTTTGGTACAGTTACTGCTCACATGGTCAGATCTGGTAAATTGTGAGGGGTTTTCCACATCCAGCCCAGGAACTACACAGATTTCATAGAGAAATTCTTGGCCAAAACAAATTAAAATTACCCCAAAATAGCTCAATATCCCCAAGATCCAGAAGACTCAAGTTTGAGTCTCAGTCCTGTTATTTCCAAGGTAAGAACCATATCAAATGCCAACCTTTGGCTGTTCCAGAGTGCGTATCTTGTCCTTTTGGGATAACTGCCCTTTAAGTGTGCTCAAATTAGAATATTAGATAAAGTTTTAGGACAGGGACTTAAACCTGAGTCATTTTCTCACCTGACTGACAAGTGCTCTCCTCTTCTCTTGCATTCCTGTCTCAGACTCTTTCGTGTGTCTGTTTTCAAAAATATTTAACAAATGCGAAAGCTCTTGGATTTATCTCAGTGTAAAATGGAGTGTGTGTGAAGTCTTGAACAATTTTGTGCAATAGGAAAACTGCTTCCTAATCCATCCTTCTCCAGAGCAGGCAGTAGCAAAGGTCTGTACTGTTTTTAGAGAGAACTGCCTGCATATCAGATCTGCTTTCCATCAACCTTGTCTTCATTTGTAGGAAGATGCTGGCAGAGTAGCTTTCACTTTGCATTGTCCTGATTTTGCAGCTCAGGTTAGAAAGGTGCCTGGATGCTGTAGCTGCTCTTTTCCCTTCTGGAGTTGCACAAATGACATTAACAGGTTCTTAGAAATTCAATGTCCACACAAGTGCTTTCGCTACCTTGTACTTGCTGTCCGTTCTCCAATGACCACAGTCTGCTTTGCCCTGAAGGGTCGATGGTCCCAGAAGTATTTTCAGAGTATGCCAAATTTCATCTTTGAAATGGACAGCATACAGATTGCATGAGAGATTGATTTGTTAGGATTGCAGAGGAGGGAAGAGAGGGAAGTATAATGTCTGTGAGATCTCTTGCAGGATCAATGATGTTATCCTAGAGAAGCAAATGTTTATTAGTAAAAACTCTCAATTTATTCCTTAAATCATTGTGCGTCCAGCAAAGGATAATAATGATTAACTCAGTTACAGACAATTCCTTGAGGCTTTGTCTTACTGAATTGCCAAACTCTACACTAAAATCTGCTATTGAGATCTAGCAAGGGTGTGAAAATATACAGTGGTATTTAAATTTGTTTTCAATACTCATGTTGTCCATGCACATTAGTTACTTTTTAAACTGTTTGGTGACTTTTGGTGTCAACCCAGAGATGCCAAAAAGAGAAGAGGAGATTTTGTCTGTCACTGGAAAAATAATTAAGTGACTTGTTCAAAGTTACAGGCTGAGCGCACGTCTGCGGAGTCATTAAGATAGAGGATTTCTTAAATTTCTACCAAAATAATTGAGTCATGTCTCTAATATGTTCATTTTTCCTTCCTTAAATATTGAAGTGTGACTGATAACAAGTTATGAGTTTTTACAACTGGCAGTGTCCTGTGAAAATTCAACATGTAAATATTAAGAATGTCATTTATTTAGCATCTTCCATTGTGGAAGATCTTGAAGTACTTTGCATACTTGATATGCTAAGTCTAGAAGTAGTGACCTGGTGTTGATTTGAGAGTGAACTGGAGACAGTGAACATTCAAGGATGTGAAAAGCCAACAGTACTTCTAGATTTCTGCCACTTTTTTATATACACATACTCACATTTCTGAAATATGAAGTCACCGTGTATTGGAAAACAAACCATGTTTCCATCTTCCAGCTGCTCTTAGGGTAGAGTATTCTCCTGCCCTGATGGAAACACCCAAGAAGCTCTCTACATCAAACAAAGGAGATGATCACAGCAAAGCACCCCCTTTTATCTGAACAAAAACACAGAAAGGATTTTGAGTATTAAAGTCTTGAACACTGAGATAGAAGTTATCAGAATGGACAACAGTGTTCTGCCTCTTCGTCAGTATTCAGAGCAACGAACAGCTATTATGCAATTTCTTGCTTCTTTATTGAGGGCACGTTTCCAGCTGGAGATGCTCCAGGTGCAGCTCTATGGGGCCTCAAGGCATGGACCTCCGGACAATAAGCAGTGGTTTCACAGTCCCAACAGTGCTGCCCCAGTCTCCTGGCAGAAAGCACAACTGCATCCAGCCCTGGGAATTTCATGCAGTTGCTGTAACACGAAGAGTTAGAAAGTTTGGAGCTGGCAGAGTCAGAGATCTGTGCAAGGTCCATGTGATCAGAATCACAGAATCATTAAAGTTGGAAAAGACCTTTAAGATCATCAAGTCCAACCATCAATCCAACAACCATCAACACAACACCACCATGCCCACTAAACCGTGTCCCGAAGTGCCACATCCACAAGTTTTTTGAACACTTCCAGAGATGGCGACTCCACCACCTCCCTGGGCAGCCTGTTCCAATGCTTCACCACTCTCTCAGTACAGAATTTTTTCCTAATATCCAATCTAAACCTCCCCTGGCACAACTTGAGGCCATTTCCTCTCGTCCTATCGCTAGTTACTTGGGAGAAGAGGCCAACACCCACCTCACCACAACCCCCTTTCAGGTAGTTGTAGAGAGCGATAAGGTCTCCCCTCAGCCTCCTCTTCTCCAGACTGAACACCCCCAGTTCCCTCAGCCGCTCCTCATCAGACTTGTGCTCCAGACCCCTCACCAGCTTCGTTGCCCTTCTCTGGACACGCTCCAGCACCTCAACGTCCTTCTTGTAGTGGGGGGATGGAGGTTTTCTTGCTGTTACAAGCAGTCATGTTCCACCGTGTCATGGACCATGACTTGGTTCACCGTTTATGCATCCAAGGGGCTCAATTTATCCATTTGGGGTAACAGGCATTGCCACATGTTGTCCCCTTTGTTTCATGAGTTACCTACCCAAACACTACTTCATTGTGGTGTTTTGAATGACAATAAATTAAAAAACAAACAAATAAATGAAAATCCAATATTTTTTTCTCTGAAAAAGTGTACCGCTTCTTTATCTTTTCTTACTGTGCTGTTTACAGTGACCTCTCTGGAAAGAAGCCTTCGATCCCTGGGGACCTCAAATGATACTCAGGAGCTGCAGGATGGACTGTGAGTTTGTTTTGAATTGCTGCAGATCTCTCTTTGTCCCAGCCTTTTTTTCCCTCATCCATCCTCACCCTTTCTTCTGTCTTTTTGGATAGCTGGACACTTTTTTGTCAGGCTTACTTCATTTTGTTCTTTTATGTTGGTGATTAATGATGGTAGGACATGTATTGATCATACAAAGCTTTGCTCGTGCTGCTTTCAGGTGGCAGAGAATGGTAGGTAGATAACAGAAAATGATGGACCACAGTGAAAGTGGGTTTTCTGTGGTTGTGTATGTGTTGTTACTTTTTGTTGTCGGGTTTTTTAAATTTATTTTTAATGTGAAGCCAGAGTACGATATTTGTGTAGTTTTTTCCTTCCCCCTGCCCCTTCCTCTTTGCCAAAGACTAAGAGCCCAAGGAAAAAAAAAAAAGAGAGAAGGAGCAAGAAGATATTTTATAGGTGGAAAAGTGTGTTGTAGCATTGAAACCTGCATCACAGCATCACACGGCACAACACTGAGAAAACGAAACTTCAGTGTCGCTTGCAATAGATACACTTCATTAAACTCTCTCTTCTAGATATGTGTATACACAAACACGCACAGTTAGTTTTCATTGTACGCATGCTAATTAGAGAATTAAAATGGCTTTTCCAAATGTAGCGCAATTTATTAAAGCTGCTTCCCTTAATGCAGCTTGCATGCAAAAATCAAGTACTTAGGATGTGGCTCTGATTTAGTGTATATGACTGCAGTTCCTGATGAGATTCAGCTGAATAAAGGGGAGAATTTGGTTTCTGTTTCCTTATGTTGGCTTTATACGCTGTAATTTGTCTGATGGACTTGACTGACCTTCTCAATCCAATATAAACTCTCAGACCGGTTTGCACCCTCTCCTTCTCTCTCCAGTCTATTGCTTTCATCAGTGCATCAGGTCTCCCTAATTCATATATACTCTGTTTTGCAAACTCGAGGATTAAAAATAGTAATAGTAAAAATAGTCAGAAGATTTGGAACTAAATTTAGGAGATTGGAGAGAGTGTAAGAGTAAAAAGTCAGCCTGTGGAGATCGATGTAATCAGGGAAGATGTTTACATGCACAAAATTATTTGTAGCATAAAGCACCCTAGTAACTGCTGGAGATCCTTAACCCAGGAACGCCTTTATGTCATGCAGAGCAGCTATTGTGCTTACACTCCTAAACTATTCTTTTTTTTACTAAAGAATCAATTCCTTGACTCTTCAGAGCACTTCAGGAACATGGCCAGATAATTTTCTTCTTTCCTGAGCAGTTACATAAATAGATGCATAATGCACTAATTGCAATAATTATTTTTGATCTCTGAATTATCATTAATTGCCCAGATAGCTAAATGCAGTTTATTTTTATTTTAACCGTGCTTCCCTGCCCCTGTCGTCAGCCCCAGAATTCCTTCAGCTGCCTCCTTCCACCCTCATGGCTCATCCCTTCTCCCCATGCTCTAGCAGAAGGTCTCTCCTGATTTCTCCCATTGGGCTCGTTGCATCTCTGGACCGAAGAGTTGTAGGGTGCCAAGCCAAGCAGAACCAGCAGCTCTCTTCCCCTCAATCCTCTCATGCTTTTGTCCCGTCCTAACACTAGTGTGTCCTTCGCATTGCCCTCAATTTCATCACCAGATGTAGGCAAGCAGCCTTGAATGCTCTGCAAACATCTCTGCCTGTCTCTCATGAGAGCTGCACCAGCAAAAGCAGTATGCCATGAATCACGAGAGCTGGCAGTGCTGCATATATCTCTATGTTCGGGAACAAGCAGAGGGTCAGCTCTTCAGGTGAGACCTCTGGGGCAGTGTTTTCTGCTTTACCGGCTGCAAATCATGGCTTAATCTTCCTCCTTTGCCACTTGACCCCTTCCTTTCAAAGGTTGATGCATGTTTCTCCTTGAACATCCTCTAACGTGGAAGATGGTTGGGGAGCAATGAGTGAACATTTGGTAGGTTTATAGCCTTGGCTATTAGAAAAACGATAGTATTTGTAGGTGTCTAAGTACTAAAATGGCCACACTTTCTACTTTCATACTAACTAGGTGACTATCACTCTACCTAAAATGAGACTGTTAGGCAGGTGAGGGGAGGCAGAATATTTGAGAATAGAGGTTCATGGTGAACAGTGGTCCTGCCACCTGGGACACTGAGCTACCATAGTCTGTATACTGCAAAAGTATTTGCTTACTTAGCTGCAGGGTCCTGCTAAAACAGAAGAAAACAAAGTTGCCTGACTTTTTAAAATTTGTTCAGACTTTCTGCCTTTTATGCACAGGACTTCTAAGGGCATCAGATGAGGGCAGGCTTCTTACTGTCAAATTGGGCTATTCCCTTTTCTGAAATGGGTTCTCTCCCTTTGATAGCTGAGTCATTCAGAATAAGGACTGTGTGTGTTTGAAGTGAATTTGGGAGAGTTCATCCCAAATGGAGTGCCAACTCTAGTCAGCGAGGCAGACTTGGCTGCGGATGCGTGAGGAGGGTATATATGAGGCCCAACAGTGAATAATCTTGCTCAAAGATCTTCCCAGAGCCAGCAGAAATAACTTGTGTGTGCTCTGTGCTTGGAACTGTAAGTCCTGGCAAGTGAAATACAAATGCCCATGAGAAGCTCTAGATGGAGTCGGCTGAATGCAACTGACCCTGGATTAATTGGGAAGGGAATGGGACCAAAAGGAAAAAATGTGCATGGAGCTGGGGTGAGGAGCTAGGGCCAGTAGGCAACACTGACGGCTTTCTCCAGTGATGCTTGGCTACAAACAGCTTGTTAAGTACTGATATGTTGCAAGAAAAATCAACTGTGGGTTTGGTTTTTTTTTTTTCTTTCATGATCTTTGGTTTAATAATCCAAGCTCCCAAGGCATTTGTCTATTTATCTGCCTCCTTAGCCAGAGGGTGTGGGATGAGGGGGTTCTCTCACATTAGGCACTGAAGGTAACTAGCTTTTAATTTAGGCAAATAAAATTAAATGCCCAGATAAATCACTGTCTCTAAGAGACAGTGAAAACTAGTCTGTATTCTTGTGGGTGGGTATGTTTGGTTTGTCGCCCAACACCCTCAAAAAAGAGGCTGGAAATGAAAGCATTCTTGTAACCTGGGCAATGCTCTCTGAGAAGTATGATATGCTCCCCTGTATCAGTTTTGCCCACCTTTGTTCATTACTGACCCAACACAACACTAGTGAAGGATGCTGTTGCCCAGCTGAAAACAAAGGCTTGGATCCAGAGGTATCCCCCTTTAATGTTACCATGAGGATAAAGCTTCACTATGTACCACCACATTTTTTTTTTCCTGCCCGAGAACAAAATTTAGTAAGAAAAAATGTAAAACTAACATTTTTTTTAGGAAAAAAAAATCTTGCATTGGGTCACAACCTGACCCAATCTTATTGTGACATCAGGAAAAGTGGTCATGCAGGTTGCAAGCAGCATTTGACGGCTACCTCGAAGCCATGAGACTGATCTTTTACTGGCATGAAGGGTCCTTGATACCATTTCTGTGGAGGCTAGTTGACCATACCAGCGCTCCGTGCTCTTCAAACCAAGCTTCAGTCATTTCTCACCTCAGTGAGGTGTATATCTCCTTATTGGACATTTGCCCTTAGCTCATTGCATGTGCAAGGTCAAGAATAATACTTCAGTTACAGTCATAGCTTACCACTGTTTTTTAAGTGTGTCTGCGATGTAGCCCATGAGTCTTCACTCTGTGGCATTTCTTGGTCCTTTACCAGTCACTAGCAGGAGAATTTGCCTGTTTAGGGAGGAGTTGTAAGAAGGATATTTTTGAGGCTCTTAGCATGGATGAGATATTTGAATGTGTCCGTACTGCAAAATGAGTTTGTTACTCCTGATTTGAGGAAAAGCCCAAATTTTAGCTTCCAGATCCCTTCTCCCATTGGCATTAATTTCTTAAAAAATGTGCAACTTATTGAATTACATAGATTTTTTTTCTGCAACTGAAAGAGGGCTCAGCTCTACATCTGTACCATTCTCTGACTGAATTGACATGGCAATCCTGCGTAAGATGGTGCACGACATAGAATTACTATGGCCACAGACTGAGTGTCCCATCTGAGCAGTATTAGTCAATATATACCTACAAAGCACTCACTGTCTGCTGAACACTGAGGAAGTGGATGATTTTGATGTATAATACTTTAACGATTTTATTAAGGCTGTGCTGCAGAACTGATTACGGTGCAGGACTGCAAAGGACTTTCAAAGTGTTTTCCAAATGGAAGGCTCAGTTTGACATCTGAGCTGCGTTGGGATGAGAGAAAGGCAACAGTCCTGGAAGAGGCCAAAAGTGGAGCTTTTGAATTGCTGCTCATACCTGCCTTTTTTGGCCAAACATTAACCTCACAGGGCACCTGTTTTCCCTGGGCATGCAAGTTCACAGAATCACAGAATCATTAAGGT